>NC_067147.1:2702888-2797169 GCF_903995435.1 Acomys russatus
GAACTAAGGGTCTGTTGATCTTCTTTATCTTCTTAAAGAATCAGTTCTTACACTCATTGTTCTTTGTATATTGCTTCTTTGTTTTTATTTCATTAATTTCTGCTTTGATATTTATTATTTCTTGCCATATCTGGATTTGGGTTTAGCTTGTTCTTGTTTTTTTTTTTTTTTTTTCTTCAGATTCTTGAGTTGTATCTTTAAATCATTTATATGTGTTCTTTCTGTATTTTTAATATTCCAACTTAGGGCTATTAACTTCCCTCTTAGGACTCCTTTTAATGTGTCCCAGAAATTTTGCTGTGTTATAGTTTCACTTTCATTTAGTTCTAGAAACATTTTGATTTCTTCTTTCATCATCCAATAATTAGGTGTTTAATCTCCATAAATTTATATATTATATACTTAGTAAAGTTTTGTTTGCTGTTGATTTTAAGTTTTATTTCAAAATGATCCAATAAAATACAGGTATTATCTTGATATTTCTGCAATTGTGAAGGACTTCTTTGTGTCCTGGAGTGTGGCCTGTTTTTCAGAAGCTTCCATATTCTGCTGAATATAATATATATTTGTTGATGTTTGCATGGAATATTCTGTAGATGTTTGTTAGATTTGTTTGTTATGTCATTTAGTTCTGAGGTTTCTCTATATATACCTACCAGAGAAACTGGACTGTTAAAAGCATCTGCTATTATTGGGCTTGCGTTAGTCAATGTATGTAATTCCATTAGTATGCTTTTGATGAAATTTAGTTCCCAAGAGTTTGATGCACATACGTTTAGTATTTTGATATTTTCCTGATCAATTGATTAGGTTGATTTGTCTTTCTTCGTCTTTTCTGATTAGTTTTACTCTGATGTCTTTTTTTGTCAGATATGAGGAAGGCAATGAATTCTTGATCTAATTTGCTTGAAATAATGTTTTCCATCCTTTCATTTTAAGGGGGTATCTGTCTTTAACACTGAAATTAGTTCATTGGGGACATTTTGTTTCTTAACTCACTTAGACAACTTGTGTCTTTTAACTGGAGAGTTGAGGCCATGAATATTTAGATTTATTATTGAAAATGTGTGTATATTACAATCATCTTGAAATGCTGCTGGTATGTGGTTTGTCCTTCATTTGTTTTCTTCCTAGACTTTCTTGTCTGTGCTTAGTCTTCAGAAGTAATCAATTTAGCAATTTTTCAGGATATTAAAATTTTATTCTGTTTATATTATAGACAGTTTTTTTTTCTACTGAGGCTATGGCAGATAGTTTTGCTGGGTACAGTAATCTAGATTATCAGCCAGTCTTTTAGAACATGAAGTGTATTGCTCCAGGCTTCTATCTTTAAGTTTCCATTGAGAAATCAGATGTTCTTCTATTGGGTTTTCCTCTTAATGTGTCTTGTAATTTTTCTCAAGATTTTCAATGATTTTCTTTGTTCTGTATATTTGGTATATTGACTATCATATGCTGTGTGGTGTTTCTTTTTAAATTTGGGTTCCACGTACTTTTTGTATCTGTGTGTGTTTGTATTTCCTTAATTTGGGGAGTTTTCTTTAATGACCATCTGGTTTGTGGCATTAACCAAAGGATATTACTTTTCTCTTCTATGTCTGTAATTAAAAACACCTAGTTGATAGTGCCCCATGTTCCCTGTGTGCTTTTATACCATGGTTTATACTTTTTTTTTTTTAACTCATTGCTTATTTCAGCTGGATCTGAACTTGCATTTGAGTCCTGATATTCTACCTTCTGATTAATTCATTCTTCCTGTACAGTTTCTCCTAAGTTTTCTAGTTAGGATACTGAGTTTTTCAAATACATCTTCATTTTAGCTTGTAGACTCTTCAATGTTTCTGTCTCTTTATTGAAATTGGTTTTGAAATCATGAATTATCTTTGTTAATTCATTCAGGTTTGCATTTGTATTTTTTTTTTTTTGCATCACTCAAACACTTATTTTTATCTTTTTAAAGTTCAATGACGTGTTTGTTTATGTCCCCTTTAACACATTCTTTGAATGCTTTGATAAAGTTTATGATTGTTCTTTCAAATTCTATGTCCCAGGGATTATCTGGCTATTTCTCTTAAGAGAAGAAATCTACTGGACTAGTGGGCCTAATGGGGACATGATGACTTTGATCATGTTATTTTAGGATTTGATTTTGAATTTTCTCTTGAACATGTGTAATTTTTTCTTTGGATGTGCATTTTGGCATGATAATGTGGCCTTCTTTAGGTTGAGGAAGTACAGGGGATGTGCTATCTGCGTTAAGCCAGGTGAATATAGCAGGTGACCTGTTTAATTGGTTTCATAAAAAATCATGGCTTCCAAACCATGGATCTAGAGTTAGGTCAGGCAAAAAGGCTCACAAATGAAGAAGGGTCATGACCACAAGTCTGATAATAAATTTGTGGTTTTGCAGATGGCAGCAGGTTGGTGAAAAGGAAGGTGTCTTAATGATGTGACAAAACTTTGGTACTAAAAGCAACAGGGAAGAACATGGTTCAGGTGGCTTACATACTCATATGTTGGGGAAGTCAGGTAAAGACTCAAACAGGGCAGGAACCTGAAGGCAGGAGCAGATCCAGAGGCCAAGGAGTAATGCTACTTACTGCCTTGCTCCTCATGCCTTGCTCAGCCTGCTTTTTTGTAGAACACAGGCACACCAGCCAATTGATGTGGCTTCAGCAAAAATGGATTTCGCTCTCTCACATTAATCACTAAGAAAACGCCTTGCCTACAGTCTGATCTTATGGAAACATTTTTTCAACCAAGACCCCTTCCTCTCAGAGGAATCCAGCTTGTGTCAGGTTGATATAAAACTAGCCACACAGAAGACAAATGGAAGAAATGACTTAGCCACTTACAATGAGGCTCAAAAACAGGTCTTGTGGGTTTGCAATTGAAAAAAAAGTTGGGATAAGCACAAGGGAAATGGAAGAAGTTCCCAACCCAAGAAAGGTGGCTCATGCACAAAGAGGGTTTGGTGAACTGCTTGTCTGAAGCCAGGTTTTCAATTGTCCTTGAGTTTAAAGAGGATGAGAAAGTTTTTCTTTGTTGGTCTGAGACCCAGTAACCAGATTCCCATAAGTCCATCCTACAAAGAATAATCTTAAAGAAGAAAAAAAGAGATGGAGCAGAAGGAACTAGGTATAACCAAGAGGAGTGAAGGAACCATCGTTCTGTCTTCCTTATGGTTATGGATAAGCCACTATTTATATGGATGTATGGTCTCAGGTTAAAGAGAAACCTGAGTATATTATGAAGAAGAGGAGTGTTAGGCGTTTTGTCACTAGCACCCAGCTTTTGTGGTATCAATTTGTTTTAAGCAGCTCTGGGAAATAGCAAAACAGGTATCACTTTAAAAAATAAATTTCCATATTTTTTAAATTTATATGTTGGATTTTAGTTCATTAGTCCTCTCCCACCATACCCTTCTTCTCACCAACACTGCTTCTATTCTCACATGTGTGTATATCTGTATCTGTGCATCAATGGGCTAACGTAGGGTCACTCTCTCCAGTGTGGGGCAGAATTAGTGCATTCAGTGGGGCAAGCATAACTATCTACAGCTACACCAGTTAAGAAAATGCAACCCCTCTTCCAATAAGTGTTAGCTGTTCCTCTAGGAGGATTGGGGCCTCATGGACCCCTCTCTCATTTTTCATAAAATCCTGATAGGTCCAGTCTCATGTAAGTCTTATTCAGGTAACCGTGAGTTCATGAATGTAATAACTATGTCATAACCAGAAGATCCTTTAGTGTTTATTTTATTTTTTTGTACATATACATTTAAATTTATATTTTATATTATATTTTTACACACATATATACATACATATGTATATATGTATATATATATACACACACACAATAGATTACCTATGGCAAGAAGAGGCATGGCATAATCAGGAATTATATAAATGTTACATTCTTAGTGTTTGGCTATTTGTATTTGACGTCCTTGAAGATGTCATCTTCCTATTTTTTAGTAGACATCTTTCCTCTCTTGGTGCATCTAAAATTCTGAATGAAAATCAATCTCCATCACATATTGTCATTATCAATTTAGAACACCCATCTAGACCTAAAAACATCTTAGCTCCTAAACAATTAAGCTTCATAGTAAAACTAAAATACCTGGTCTTCAACTCCCTCAGAGATTTGAGAAGGAGTAAACTTGGTTATCTGAGTATGCTGGGAGTGCAGGTTAGTAGCTTTCCATATGAAAAATGACAGAGAAGAGACTTGATACCCTATGAGCGTATAAAGGGGGAGGAAGTATCCTCAGTCACAGTCATAGGGGAGGGGAATAAGGGGAAAATGGGAGGGAAGGAGGAATGGGAGGATACAAGGGATGGGATAACCATTGAGATGTAATATGAATAAATTAATAAAAATTTACAAAAAAAAATGACAGATACAGCTTGTTACCTGAATAGTCACCCAAAACTCTCTATAACATTGGAGCATATTCTTCAGCCTATTGGCTCAATATATTTAACAGACATATTTGTGAGGCAAGAACTATTGAGGACTTGTTTACCTGTCTTGGCAGAGTTTGGCCATCAGCTCTGCCTGCATCCAATCTTGCCCTTTTTTTAGTCTGTGGTAGAAATGAGGACCTTTTACCCAGTGGCTGGTTTATCACATTTAAAGCCATAAGGAGGTTCTTTGATGCTCATTATCCAGAAGATGCTTTTTACCATACATCTCACCATCCTCAGTTTTTACATACTTATTCTACATTCCTCAATCAAAGATGGTCCTTGCATTTTGGTAAGAACCTATTGCTGAAGACTCATAGTACACTTTAGTCACAGGTGGCAGAATAATCAAAACAGAACTAAGCTGATAGATTTCTCTATGCTGGTCACTAATTTTTATTTTATGCAGAATTCAGAGATATTTAAGGAGAAATGAATTCTATAGAATGTTATTTAAAGTATTCTATAATTCTTTCAAGGGTGAATCTAACACACTTTCAAGATAAGTTATTTATTTACAAGTGATACATATCATGGAAGGTCAAGTCTTCTTTTTCCCGCTGTGGATATTGGGTTGTGGTAAACTGGATAAGTGACTGACAAAGTAATATAGACTGGAGCTGTAGCCACCATGTTCCAACATTTGCATGGGACTTACTGAGCCACAGCAAGCAAACAGAATGAGCTTTTGTGTGGTACATTACAGCATATCAGGCTTAATAAAACTTGAAACATCTGTTCAATTGCAGACATGGCCTCATGTTCCATTAGTCTTTCTACCTGATGGTTTCCACATGAAACAGCAACACTGGAAGAAGAAACAAGTTGCATGTGAAGAGAAATCCTAGGTTCAGATACAACAATTAAACAGTGAGAATTGAGTGTCCTGGAAAGATAGAAGAGAAGAGCCTAAGGCCAAGCATAGTGGCACCTTAGAGCATCTGCAAAGCCATATAAATGACTTTGAAGAAAGGACGAAAACTCATGGAAACTTTAATAAAATTCTTAATATAAAATTTACCACATAGCATACAGACTAGGAGTGGGCAAGTTTGGCCTATCAACAAGAAGACTTCTTTACAAAGGGACAGCCTACAGACTGGGAAAAAATCTTCACCAACCCTACAGCTGACAAAGGTCTAATATCCAAAATATATAAAGAACTCAAGAAATTAGACACCACCAAACCGAATAACCCAATTGAGAAATGGGGCTTGGAACTAAACAGAGAATTCTCAACAGAGGAGTATCAAATGGCTGAGAAACACTTAAAGAAATGCTCAACCTCCTTAGTCATCAGGGAAATGCAAATCAAAACAACTCTGAGATTCCATCTTACACCCATCAGAATGGCTAAGATTAAAAACTCAAGCGACACCACATGCTGGCGAGGATGTGGGGAGAGAGGAACACTCCTTCATTGCTGGTGGGAATGCAAACTAGTACAGCCACTTTGGAAATCTATCTGGTGCTATCTCAGAAAAATGGGAATAGGGCTTCCTCAAGACCCAGCTATTCCACTCCTTGAACTATACCCAGAAGATGCTCCAGCACACAACAAGAAAATTTGCTCAACCATGTTCATAGCAGCCTTATTCATAATAGCCAGATCATGGAAACAGCCTAAGTGTCCCTCAGTAGAAGAGTGGATAAAGAAACTGTGGTACATATACACTATGGAATACTACTCAGCTATTAAAAACAAGGAATTCCATAAATTTGTGGATAAAATGGAGTGAGCTAGAAATGATCATAATGAGTGAGTTAACCCAGAAGCAGAAAGAATCAAATGGTATATACTCACTTATATCTGCAAACTAGCCCAAGGGGCATGTCCAACGAAAGCCTTCACTTACCAGGAAACTGGGACAGAGGGGAAGGCATCCTATTGGGACTCTAAATGAGAGATGCATGGGAGAATAGCAAAATAAAAGGATACAGAGGGTCCTAGATATCTACAAGTAGAACAATATGATAGGCAGATTTGGGCCCAGGGGTCCCACTCAAACTAAGGCACCAGCCAAGGACAATATAGGAGGTAAACTTTAAACCCCTTCCCAGATCTAGCCAATGATCAGAATATTCTCCACAGTTGAGTGGAGAGTGTGATATGACTTTTTCATGTACTATGGTGCCTTACATTTGACCATGTCCCCTGGAGGGGGAGACCTGGTGGCACTCAGAGGAAGGACAGCAGGTAGCCAAGAAGAGACTTGATACCCTATGAAAATATACAGGGGGAGGTAATCCCCCTCAGGAACAGTCATAGGGGAGGGGAATAATAGGAAAATGGGGGGGGGGAGGAATGGGAGGATACAAGGGATGGGATAAACATTGAGATGTAACAAGAATAAATTAATAAAAAAAAAAGAAAGAAAGAAAAATAAAATAAAATAAAAGTAATTTTAAAATAAAAATAAAAATAAAAGACTTCTTTAAATACAATGGCATGTCCATGAAGTTTCCAAATGACTTCTGCAAAGCAGAAATGTATATTTTCCACAGAAACTTTCTATCACACAAAATCTAGAATATTTAATATTTGGATGGTTAATAGAGTATCCTAACACCTAAGTTAAAGTAAGAAGTAACTTGCTTTACTACCAAGCAGTCAAAAGATCCCTAGGATGTAGTGACAGGACATATAAGGGACAACCAGTGATGCCAAGATCAAGCACCCTAGCATGTACATGGCTTACTTTCAGGGGTGGGACCTCCAGTTGGTTTGGGTAAGCAAGTTCATGGCTTATCTAAGGTGTAGAAAGTGTTATGCTATTATAGTGGTAGGAATGTTATTCTTTCTGGGGTTTGCTAGGAATCCATCCTCTAGTGTATGGACAAATGATTAACATGTAGAAGTGATACAAAACAGACAAATTCAGTGAATAAGTACAACGTTGGCCTCGGAAAGTGTGGAGTCAGGGACACTGTGTACTACTGCGGCTTGCAGAAGGATTGCAGCAGAGCAGCGTCCCAGACCACAGCATCAGCTATGGAGATGGTCTACTGGGTCATGGTCTGGGAATTTGAGGTGGTGTATATTGCTCATCCTGACTTTTGTGGAGAAGATTTCATAAATAGAACAAGTTTACTAGGTAAGAAAGATGCAAGGATTAGATCCAAAACTGGTAAACTGGGTTCTGATTAAAGGATTCTAATGGGGATAAAAGAAGAAGACTAGACAGGTTATATATATGAAATCTATTTCTATATATTTATATAAGTATACATAAGGAATATATTTATATACATTTATATATGTAACAACAATTAATGAATAAAATGAGCCCATGCATTTAAATGAGAGCAGAGAGGTGTATATGGGAGAGATTGCAGAGAGGAAAAGGAAGAGAGGAATGATCTAATCATATTATCATCTCAAAACAGTGGAAGCAATCAAATCAAATGGCCACAATAAACTTACAATTTCTATGTGCACCAACACATGTGATCATGGGCACCCACAGGAAGCACATACACATATCAAAAGAACCATTATGTTCTAATGACAACAGGCTGTGCACCTTTAAAAAGAAGTCTACCTCTCTGGAGGATCCTGGAGTTACTTAAGGAATGGGGAGGATACATGTCATAGGCCCAGAAATAACATTTCTAGAATACTTCCAGCCTGGTCTTCCAGAAGGTTTGGCTACTAGTGAAGATCCAAAGGTCTTATGCCGGCATTAACATTATTGTTGGGAATATGGGGAGTGCAAAATCTTGAATAACATCAAACACTTTCATCCCCAAGCTGCTTTCCAAAGAACCAGAGTTCTTGAGTATGCTAACTTAGGGTAGGAGATGGTTCAAATTAAATAGATGAGCCCTGGGTTGAAGTTCAGTAGATGCTGGACTTTGGATCAGAGACTCCTAGAAAGCACTGCAGTTCTCCAAGAAGGGAAGGAAGCTCCTGCAGACTCTAAAGCATTCCTCAGTCCGACTGACCAGCAGAGCACGTCCTCTAAGGGTGTTCTGTGGAGCAGTGTTCACACTATGGCACGTTAGGAAACAGTTTTCTTACTATGTCAAATTTCCATAGCCCTTACTCTCCTGCTTCTTAGGAAGATGTTATCTCTGCCTAATGCTGCACACAGTGTTGCACAAGGGGATTTTCCAGTTGGCTTCACTACCAGGCAAAGCAACTTTAACAGCTCCATTCTGCTTCCTCAGACAGATGTTGCCCTCTGTCTAGAGCCTCGTGCAGTGGTCTATCAGGCATGTTTGACAGTTAAAGTGGGTCAGTTTCTTAACTCCTCCCTCCTCTGTGGACAAAGAGCAACTATATTTTCTGATGCCTATTTTAACATGGAAATTAATAACAATTCACCCAAAACAACAAATGTCAGGCTTGAGGACATTCACATTTAGTGACTTGTCTGCGTAGAGACTAAAGTTTTCGCACATCCCAAAACTACTACACCCGTGTGTCCTGCTGCTTCAACTGGAAACACAAAACACTAAGAACTTCAGAGTTAAATTAAGTCAGCTTCTGTCTTAAGGATTTATGCTACCACAGCACAGTCACTCCAAATCCACCCTGAATGGCAGGACACAAACTTCCATGGGCATTGAAATCAAGAATGGCAGGCAAAATAAATTAGACTGATCTCAATTTGTTAAATATCCATTTTTACAGTCAAATGCTCACAACTAGTTAAGCATGGTTATATCAAGTAGCTCTGGAAATCACACCCATGTGGATTTTTTAAGATTAGTAATACATTATATGGATTTAAAGCTGGTATGTTTTATTCAAATTTAATGACCAGTAGCCATTTTTTAACTAATAAGTAATTACTCTGTAAATAAATAATTGGAAATGACATTAGAACATGCATTCATATTTTCATATTCCTAGCAGCTTGGAGCATCTGATGTCATCATCATGTGATAACGTGTGTGGACACACACATACATACACATATACACACATACATACACATATACACAGACACACACACACACACACACACACACACACACACACACACACACACACACACACACACCACTTTCCCTAACATCGCCTATCCTCAGGATGTTTATTATTTATCCAAACTGTCAGTTTCATAGTCATGACTTCCATTGTCCAATTGATAGCTTTAATTGAAAACATGTGGGTAGGTGTTACAGAGTCTGGTTTGTTCCCTCAATGATAACACATTAACACCTTAGGTCTCAGCACATCAGAATGTGAACTTGTTTGGAGATGGAGACTATACACAGCTTGTATATGTGCAGTCATTGGAATGTCTCAACACATATGACTCACACCCTAATAAAAAGGAAGCACTGGACTCAGACTAAAATAAACACACAGGGAAGAGGGCATAAAGAATCATAGGACATGTCACTGAAACAGTTCTGTATTCACAGTCTTCAGAAAAATCCATGTCTGATATTAGAGTGCCAGACTCTAGAACCACATGACAGCATACTGCTATACAAGGTCCTCAGTTATGGCACAGTTCACAGTTTGTATCCATGGTTCCATATTCATAGATGAGCCCACTTATGGCTCAGAATTATAACTGGGCATAAGATGACTGATTTTTAATATACAAGATTTTTTCCCAGTCATTACTTCCTCCAAATAGAGTAGCAATATACATAATATTTCTATTGTAGTAAGTATTATGAATACTCTAGAGAAAACAGAATATATGAGAAGGTATATGGAGGTTCAATTTTGTATCAACATTTGGATAATTACTAATTCTGGTGTCCAGATCAGGTCCTCACACTAAGGGATAAGCCCACATAGATATGACCTTCTTACCTAACTACTGTAGAAATCAGGAAAACACATGCACAACACAAACACACACAGACACAAACACACACAGACACACACACATACAGGCACACTCACACACAGGTACACACACACACACACACACACACACACACGGCAAGAAGTTTCAACACACTGTTATTTGCAAACTTAGTAGAATTCTACTTGTAGTGCTCTCTGTCCTTCTGATGACTCTGACGCCCTTTCTGTCACTAAGGTCACCCATACAAAATATTGTGCATAGGGACTCTTGGCATGAATGCTTTCCCTCTGTTTCTTACCACATGACTTAATTAACCCCTCCTCTTTTCCCTTGGAAGAATCAGTTATCCTCCCAATCTAAATCTTTTTATTCAAATGTAAATTCAGTTCATTTTTAAGAGAATTTGTACTTTGTGGAATCAAAAGGCAAATCTACCTCATGTTTCCTTCACAAACACATCTTTAATGGAATTGATTTTTAATTCTATCTTTTTATAAAGTCAGTCCCTCTATTTTCTACAATAAAACAATGTTTTAGTGATCCTATCAATGCATAAAAATTCAATGTGTATATTTTCCTTTATCACAGAACACTTGTATTCTTAGTATGCTTTTACTCTCTACACATAAAAGAGCTGGACACATATAGACTATATTTAAAAAGTGCTCTGAATAGACATGAATGGGAGAACAAGATTCTGAATAGACGAGAGACACACACAGAGAGTCTCATCCTTCTTTGGCTTGTTCTGTAGGAACCTTTGGGGTTGGTACTTGATTTCCTACTGTATGAGAAGCAGTCCAAAACAGAGAAGTGGTTAGGCTGCATTGAGAAAACATACTATGGAGTAGTCATAGGAAGGAATGTTGCACACAGTACAAAGACAATGTCTATTAATGCACACTCTAGTGTGGATGAATCTCAAGTCTAAAAGGTTGGGAAAATTTACGATCCCATTGGAATGGGGCTCCAAAGTAAGTGAGAACAATATGATGATGGAAGTCATCTCCGTGTCCCAAGAAGTGTTGATGTTGAAGGAGCACAGCCCTGGCTTATTAAGAAACTAGCTCTATTTCTGGTCATGTAGTGACTATATGAGATTATGCAAATACAAAACCATAATTTCACTTTATTCTTTGTTTTATTTTGTTTTGAGACAGAGTTTCTCTGTGTAGCTTTGGCTGTCCTGGACTCAATCTGTAGACCAGGCAGGCCTCAAACTCACAGCAATCAGCCTACCTCTGCCTCCCAAGTGCTGAGATTAAAAGCATCCAACCACCATTCCCAGCCCTTTACTCTTAAGCCTTTATTCTTAAGTCTTAATATTAGCCTCTTAACACAACTATACCACAGAACAATGAAGAGGCAAGAGGAAAAGGTGATGCTCATCCTTGGTCTTCACTTTATCACAACCAGTGTGCATAAGGAACCATACTGTTACAAGGCAGCTTTGATTTCTCAGAGTTACCTAGCCGTGATATCTGCCTTCATCGCTCAGTTGCCCTTGCTGTGCCCACCCTCTTATTTAAACGCATGGGCTCATTTTATTCATTAATTGTTGTTACATATATAACTGTATATAAATATATTCCTTATGTATACTTATATAAATATATAGAAATAGATTTCATATATATAATCTATCTAGTCTCTATAATACTACCTGCATGTTTGTTTTCAGGATTATTTAGTACTGTGTTTGTATTAAATGGCCATTGGTTCCTGGGCAGAGAGCACTGTCAGCCCAGATGAGGAAAAATTATTTAAATTATATATTTATATTTATATACACAGACTTATGTGTATTAGAGGCTTTCTTGGTAGGTGAAAAGTTAATGGTGTGATTCCTTGTACCATTCTTACTCTTATTTCACCCTTCTCCCTTCTTCTGTATTTCTCTCGCTGTCTCTTCCCTAGTAAGAGCCTCCATTTTCCCATCACATCACCTGGACCCTGATATTCCCTCTCTATTGTTCCCCTTTACCTGACTCACTCAGCAATGGTCCATTTTTACTTTCCTGTTCCTGCAGTTACTCCACACATAGTCACAGCTGAAGATGAAGGTGCTTGATGCATCCACGTTGTATTGAATTAGGCAGGGTCTTTTACTGAGCTCTAAGTAGCTAGTGCACTTACCCCAGGGGTCCTCCCCCTCTGCCTCCTAAGTGCTGAGGTATAGGCTTCATCATGTATAGAAGACTTTTGCAGAGGCCTAGGAATCTGAATTCCTGTTACTTACGCTGGTTCAACAATGACTAATTCACTAAGCCTCCTTCCCAGGCAATTATCCTGTGGACAAAGAGCTTCAGTTTTGACTATGATTAACTATTTAATTAAGAATGATTTTGGTGTTTTATTTGAGAATTACAGTAATGGGTATAATGTATTTTGATCGCTTCATCCTTACCCTTCCAATTTTCCCCAAACACCTCGTATTTTAACCTTGACCTGCTTGTGTTTCAGTAACATACTGAGTCCAGTTAGTGCTCTTCACATAAACTGTGACATAGGCCTATTGACTGGATCATTATAAGCTGCTAAGGAACACAACTGACTCCTCTTCTGCTGGTGGCCTTTAACTGCCAATATTCTCCTCGGTTAGAGGCAAGGCTTCATGAGGTCCTTCACAGTGAATGCTGGAATGTTGAAAGAAGCCAGCTAAATGAACCTAAAAGTAATGATAATGATAACAGTTTGTTTAAATAGGCTTAAGCTGTACAGTAGTAATAAGAAGAAAGCCCTGGTTTAAGCAAAGACAAGGTAGAACCAAAAGGGCGTGATCCAAGTATACTACATATCTGCATTTGTACTATAAGAACATTTGTCACTGAATACTTGTCAGAGTTCCAGGACAGACACTTGCAGGGAATATGAAACTTGATGATGAAGATAGGAGACTGAGAGCTTCCCTAGCACATAAGGCCCTACACTTTGCATCTAACACTACATACCCACATATGTACATGCATAAAACATAGCATAAACATGTACATACATGTACACACATATGCACATATACATGCATGCACCCACAGTATGTATATGCACACACACACAAACACGCTTACTCATGTGCGTGCGTACACACAGACATATGTGTTCACAGACACAAACAGACACATGTGCACACACACATACACATATATGCACATAAACACACTCGGTGTAAAAAGGGAAAAGCTTTATGTAATCTCAGGGAGTTGTCCAGTTACCTCAGAGACACATAAAAAGATAAAATACCCCTACTCTAGGTGTGGCCAAGTACTCTAATTTTCAAGTTTTGTCTAATTCTGCATAATTATAAGTATCTAGAGATAACTAAAACTAGACAAAGTATAATAAGAAATGAAGACCATTGATTAGGGGAATATATTTATCACATCAATAAAGAGGTGGGACACAAAGCCAAGAGATAGAGCGCTTGTCTAGTCTGCATTCAATTCCCAGCATGGAAGAAAATCCACATTATTATGTAACTCTTCATAGCACCTATTACTTAGTCAGATTAAAAAAAAAATCGACACTATGTTACTAGGTATCATGAGCAGCTGATACAACATTTGGCTTTATTCTATAGTCAGACAAAAGAAGTGACAATAGCACCTGTCTCCTGAGGGTGCCCAAGTAGATTTGAAGTTCTCAGACCAGTGTTTGACACTTAATTGCTTTTCCCTTCTTATGAATCATGCCACATGAGAGTTCCATCAATGAGGAGAAGCCACTAGGATTTGCAGTGTTCCCCAAAACTAATTATGAACCAAACTTCTTAGCGTGTTTAGAGACCCAGAAGCGGTGTATACTTCAGTGTTTTCTGAGTGGTATAGAAAGTACCTTGTTTTGACATATTTGCCTTATTTTTTCCGAAGAGAAATCTAGGAAAACATTTGGATATTTGAATGCCAACATGAACTTGGTCATTGAGTAGAGGAGTCAATTTTCTACAAAGTGTCATTAGCACTAAGCAAATCATTCACACAGAAGGAGAGGCGTTTTCGAGCTGATTCACACAGAATCGAAACATCTGAGCTATACATTGCCACAGTATAACATAGCTTGCATCTCTATGGGCCCAGATGTTACAAGAGTCTGTTCATGAGCAAACAGCAAGAAACCAATATGGTGTTCGGTGAGCAGTGCATTAAACTCTGGGGTGGGATACCCTGCCTCGACTGGGAGTATAGACAGGCCAGGTCCTGCTGATTCCGTCTTAATTACAGAATGCTTGCTATGACCTTCCTCTCATCCTGAAGGCAGCCATAGAAGCGCTACACTGACAACGCCAGCATATGGCTGATCATCTATTCATTTGGGAGGATGTACAGCGCATGTGTATGACCTCCAGGGCTAGAACCCAGGTAGCACTGGGCTCACAACATGTATATAATCTGAAGAAGAAAACCTGACAGTGCACAGGTAAGTGATGAAGACAGCCCCAAATAAGCACCAGCTTTCTAAAGAAAGTGAAACACATTAATGAGACATTGAGTAGGCTGTCAAGACATCTTTTTTGTGGAGTGAAAGACGGGAAACAGCTCCTCTACAAATGTCACTTGGCAATTGCTCCAGGCAAACACAGATGCCCTCTTCCTAAGGTTAGGAGTGATGAATTTTCTTCCTTGCCAGAAATGTAATAAAAGACCATAAGATACACTTCCTTTGCCCGTAGCAGACATGCGCCCTCCAACTCAAGTGTCTTGGAACAATTCTCCATCGAACCCGTCGCTCTCAGTGAAGATGCTCCAATGCAGATCACATCCTAAGGTCTCTCTGTCCACATTCAGGGCACAGCCGTAGCATCAGAAGCTCTTCCCTGCCCTTCCTCCAAAGGACAGTGCAGACACACAGAGAGATTCAACTACTTACCAAAGGCCGTACATCTGCTGGGTGAGGAACTCAAGCCTAAATACCAGGCAGTGGACTTCAGGCTCTGAGATCCTTCCATTTGATATCCTGGACGCTGGAGGAGCCACAGCAATGACAGCACAGTGTGGTCCTCCCCTCCATCTCCTCCTTGTGCATACATTTACCTACTGAGTCTCATGGTGTATGAGGTCGAGCTTTGTTCACAGAGAACTGACTGTGGTGTATTATGAAGAGATGCACCCTGGGAGGAAGACTTTCTTCTTACTTCCTGCTGAGTCTAACGTGGTCCCTTTCAATAATCAACCAGATGCACACACAAGTTGACAATAGCCAGCACCTCTAGACTTGAGAAAACAGCAGTGGTTTTCGGCTGGGTTACACAATGTTTCAGTTTTGTAATTATGTTGTTATTGCTTGTCCGCACTTACTAAGTTATAAACTGCTAGAGATGTTTAGTTAGTGTGCTACTACCAGAATTATTAAACTTCCAGACTCATAAGCCAAGTCATTGAGTAATTGTAGAATGACTAATGTACTCACAGACATGAAAAGATGATGTTTTGGATTATTTTTGCTTTTTTTTTTTTCTTTTTTGTTTTTGTTTTTTATTTGATTTTATTAATTTATTCATATTACATCTAAATTGTTATCCCATCACTTGTATCCTCCTATTCCTCCCTCCCTCCTGCTTTCACCCTATTCCCCTCCCCTATCTCTATGACCTAGGGGACCTCCTCTCGCATTATGTGGTCATAGGCTATCAAGTCTCATTGTGGTAGCCTTAATACAATATCATTTCTACCCCCCAAATTTTATTTTTCTAGAGTACAATGTTCAATTAAGCAATAAAATGGCACCATTGGCAGCAGGTCCTTCAGTGTTACCAAATGAAATGTAAGAGATTTAAAATAATTGTTGCTTTGAACTCTCACAGCTGAGTAACCTGTATTTAGAGAGTCCTCTAAAATAATTATCTTTTTATAAACATGTATTTGATCTCATCCACTCTTTCACAAGTTATTCCCGGGTTTGGTGCTCTGTTTTGACTCCAAGCTACCTTCTGGGCCCCCATCTGTCAATAGCCAAGTGTTACAATTATGACTCCCCTCCGTCAAATCTGCTAGTTTTCCCATGCTCAGTTGCTATAGCACTTCAGCCCCCCCTCTACGGAGCCTTTTTTTTTTTTTTTAAATACTGCACAGTTTTATCTACTATTCATTACTTACATCCTTTCACAGATTTTTGCCGACATGCTACAGACTTTGACACTTGACAGTTTTCTGAAGCTTTTGCTAAGTAAATTGAAAATTGGGATAGTACAACAAGAATCCAGTCTGGATCTGCGGGTACTGTACTTTCCCTTCGTGTCAGCCTAGTCCTGCCTCAAGGGAAGCCACGGCTTCAAGGGGACTCCACCCCAGTGGGTCTGGTGTGCCCTACTTCTTTATCTGCACTGTTGGTGCTAGAACTTTCAGTGGGAACCATTAGAAAACTTGGCTGAGGTTAAAATTTTAAATGTAATTAATGCATCTGCATAGCAGGCATCTGGTTAGATGGTCCGGAATCAAAACATGTTAAGTTGTGTAATTCTACACATTAAGAACAAAGAACACCATTTAAGATTGGAAAAGGCTTTAGACGGATTTTGTTTAACTAGTGAAGACATGCAAATGGTCATTAAGTACATGACAGAATGCTCAATAGCAATCACACACTACTAAGAGGTCAGTGAAAATCATGACACGCTACTTCATACAGACTAGCATGTTTACTACCAAAAAGACAGATAAGATAGATGTTGCAAGAATGGGGAGCAGTCAGAACCTTTGTACACAGCTGTCTCTTAAGGCACTGAACACAGACTGTGTCAGACCCACCGCCGCCTCCATCCACCCCCAAACACGTACTCGGGGAATACAGCGATGTAAGAGCCGCGCATCACTGACAGAAGCAGTATTGTTTTATTACAGCTGAGGCACGAGAATGATGAAGCCATCCACCAACTGGGGAACAAACTAGACAAATGTAGCGTCTCGGCATAATGGAACACGTCCGTCCACAACGAGGAATGAATGGTGAGCCACAGAAACATTTCAGATACAAAACATCACAACCAGGAGGAGTCCATTAACTGTCCAGAACAGGCAAATCCATGGACGTGGAAAGCACTTCAGAATTTTCAGAGACGCGGAGAAGAAATGGCTGAGAATGAACACAGCACTGATTTTAGGGATGATGACCATTTTCACAAACCGTATGGTAGTTTTAGTTGAGCAGTCCTTTGATTATACAAATAGTACTAAACTGTGCAATTTGCACTGGTGTACTTTATGGTATTAAGGCAGAAGTCAATAAATGTGGTTTCTACTATTATCTATTGAAGCAATGGGTAGTAGCAGTAATAGTAGTAGTTGTTGTTGTTGCTGTGGTGGTGGTGTGTGTATGTGTGTGTGTGTGTGTGTGTGTGTGTGTGTGCATGCGTGCACGCACACGTGTGTGTGCACAGGTGCCCCTAGAGGCCAAGTATGCATCAGATCCCTTGGCACTAGAATTGCAGGCACCTGTGAGTCATCTGAACTGGATTTTGGAAACCAACCGCAGGTCCTCTGGATGAGCAGCAAGCACTCTAAACTGCGAGATCATCTCCCTACGCTCAAATCTGATTCAGCGAGGAGCAAAGCACAGTTGTGTCTCTTTAAAACCACCGAATCACCTCAAAGACATTCCTAAATAGCTGTTACTGAGTCAGTGGAGCTAAAAATTCATTATAGAATTCTGAAAAAAATAAAACGATTTCTCATCTAGCATTAGTGAGTGTGAGTGGGCTGCCTGTTACCTCTACTTCGGGGTCAGTCACTGCTCTCAGCCTCCCCACATTGCTGCCCCATATTCATGCAAAGGGAGCTTCTCATCCTATTGGGTGTGTATGAGTAATATTTTTATTTGCAACATTTAATACATTTCATCATACAGCATGTTTCTAGGTATTTTGGAGGGGAATATGAAATGATTTAAAGCACTGGTTTTGATTTTAAAACACACACACACACACACACACACACAGAACCAATCAGTATAAGAACTGTGTTTTCTCTGGACATTTCCTCTTTGGTTTGAATGTTTGGCTAGGATTTGTGTGTTTCTGACTGGACACACTGCATGTCAGGGATGCCAGACCTGGGGTTCAACGCTGATAAACAGATATGATTTCCTTATTGTTTTGATAAGACCTCATGCCCATAGACTCTCCTAGTAAAATATTCCCTCCAAAATAATAAGGTCTCAAGAGATACCAAAGCATAGGCACATATTTTTATAGTGTGCTGCTGACTAACAAATGAGGGCCTGGAATTCTAGGTGTGTGGTCCTTTCTCCATATGTGTGCATTTGTGTCCCCAGTTGATTTAAGATCTCATTTTAAATCTTTAAATTTTATAGGAAGATGATCCTATATACAGAGACATTAATTATTTTCATAATGAAGAAATGAAACTAGTGTATTTAATTTTGGAATCCTAGTTTAGCGGGAGAAACCTGATTTGTATTGACTCAGTAGATTTGTGTCATACCTAATTTATTGTGGTAGAGTTTTGTGGACGAAAACACATATAAATGTACAAGTTTCATGTATAATTGGGAAGCATAGATAAAAATAATTTGACATTGAAATTTATACTTAAGAAATGGTGCACTTCACTACAATCAATTTTTCATTATGCTGGTGAGATCAATAGCTACAAATAAGATATAAAAACTCTATTATTGATGGGGCATATGTCAGTATAAAATGTGCTGTTTTCTATAGTGTTTCAGAGGTAGAAAATTGTATTATACACTTTCCAGTGATATTCATATTGCCCTGCAGAGAATGCCTATTAAAATCAATGTAGAGTATGTCAACACTGGGACATTTTGTAATACCAAGAAAGGGTAGAACACACACACACACACACACACACACATCACTGTGGATAAAATATTGCCTTAAAGTTCATTTTTCTGGAGTCATTGAAATAATGAAGATACATGGGTTTTTACTTTTCTTTTCCCCTTCTTTTTTTTTTTTTTTCTTTTTCTTTTTTTTATTATTGGAAACTGAGTCCAGCTTGGTCGTTACTAGTTGTGATTATCTCAGAGAGTGGTTTGTCCTTGTGGCATTCATCAAATTGGATATATTTCTCCCCGACTCTCCCAAGTGCTCCACATCAATGAGGAAGCTACAGGGAACCCACGGTATACACATCTAAAAGGGGAGAAGGGATATGAACACAGGTAGAAAACCCTGTTTTCTAGAGACATGTGCCTTCTGCATCCTTGATTACAAGACCATATTCACAAACCACACCTACCCTCAATCCCATTCTTTTATGGAATAAAGGAATCCTGAGTGACATAGGCAAGAAAGCGTATGTTGGCCTTAGCAACTTAAGTGTAATGGTCATTTTATTATTTTAATCCCTTTGTAAATCTTGGTAATAGAGATTAAATTTGCATGTGACATTTTTCTGAATAAAAAAAAAAATGAGTCCTAAAATCTGCACACCCTTTTAAAGAGCCAGCCCTTTACCTAAATTATGTCACCACACTACCTCTCTTCCGAGAGTATACCATTTGGCCATACTATAAACATATCCCAATCTGTGTTAAATTGTGTCTTTGTGGAAAATTAGAAAGAATATCCACTCTGCATTTATTTTTGTTGTAGTTACACTCACTTAAAGTAAGTAATGACAGTAAGAACTTTTTCAATAACGCTTGTATTATATTTATAATCAAATGAGAGTGTTCATTTTCTGAAAAAGTTCTAAAAGGCATAAATTTTAATTTAGGTAATAATTATTTACAAGTAAGGTGATTTGAGGCAGTATGTTGGAGGGAAACAAACAAAGAGTATACCTTCATGGGATAAAAGTCCAGAGAGACATGCATGCGTGCGTGTGTGTGTGTGTGTGTGTGTGTGTGTGTGTGTGTGTGTGTGTGTGTGTGTGTGTGTGTGTATGTATGCACATTTACTCACAGCAGACACCGCTGATTAAACGCTGTCACTGTACAAGTATCAATTAAGCCACACTTCAAAATCCTTAGAGTCTTAGAAAGACAGTTTTTTCTTTTATGTATTATATGTATTTTATGGACTGGTTTTATGTGTTCATTTTCCCTCTGTGTTTATGCCTATATACCATATGTGTTCACGATGACTACAGACTTCAGGAGAGGACATCACATCTCCTAAAACTGAAGTTATAGATGGCTGTGAGCCTCCATATGAGTGCTGGGAACCAATCCTGGGTCCTCTGCAAGAGGCACATTGCTCTCATCCTTTGAGCATCTCTCCAGCCTCTCTTAGTAACTCATTTTTCACTTCACACAGAAGTTGTTTTAGGCAGGTAGGGCTGCCATTACATATTTTAAACCGTCTCACGGTTGTTCAGGCTGAATTGCCTGGAGACTATTAGTGGGTCTTTCTTTCTCCTTGAATTGTCAATGGCTACTTTCCCTCTATGCCCTAATCCACATTCTGTGCTCCTACAATCCCTGCCCTGTCTTCCCTTCTTAAAAGCATCCTAGTACCATTGGATCAGGGCCCTACCCTTACAAGTTCAGTTAACCTTAATTAGCACTTCAGAGGCCCTATATCTAGATATTTGTTTTCTACGTGAATATAGTTATGAAGCTGTGATTACAGTCTTTGGACCTGAAGGACTAGTATCATGTTTAGTGTACTTGCACAGCAGAGATTTCTTCCAGCATTAGTCTTTACCCTCCCTAAAACTTGGGTTTTGTAGATCATTATCAGGTCTTAGGGTTTTAATGTGTGAATTTTGGAAGGGAGACAATCCACGCTGTAACAGGAGCTAAGAACGGTGACACAGTGTACTGGATAGTACTGTGCAGCACCTAGTGTAGCACCTAGAATTGAGATGGGCTCAGAGGAAGCTGATTATTTCAAATGTTTGGGTCTGACCATTGGGTGTCTGGTTCTTACTATGAAACGATGATATCTCACATATTTTTCAACTTAGAAAATGACCTAACACAAGCAGTATAGGAAAGTTCAGGGTGACCCTGAACTACACAGTGTGATCAATGACAATTTGGATTTCATGAGACCTCAATGTCAAGACAACGACAAGAATGGTTAAAATAGTGATCAAAATAGACTTCTGTAGGATAACAAGAGACAGCCCAAAGGCAAGTGTAGTTTTCAGTGCTTGAGTTGGGGCAGTATGGGAGGCAGGGTCTTGGCGGAGGAATGCTTGGGGACTAACTTATTAGAGAACCAAAAGTAAAGAAGCAAGAGCATTTTCCAGAACAGTGGGCAAGTAAGAGTCTAGGAAATCAATATGATATAGTCCTCTTTTGATTTGATTCAATGACAAAGTTTGTAGTTGCTACGCCCAAGGCCCCCACACAAGTATATTCTGGTAAATTATTTGTCTCATCTTAAAAACAAAGTCTTCAAGGTAACCTTTCAAAAGATAGGAGAGAAGGTGATGGGTTCACGGTCTGCCTATTTTTTCTGGAGTAGATGGAAGGCTCATCAAGAATCTTGTCCTCGGTGTATGTTTATGATATATTTTTATTCCTTTGTCTTGAAAATACAACCTTTCTGCATGGGTAGAAAAGGACCAACAACACTCAGCACTTCAGCCTTTTGTCAGACATATAACTCTAACAATGAACCTGGGTGACTTGCCTGTCATTCCAGCTTCAGGAAACCATCAATCATGATCACCACATTAGTTACGAGAAATCCATGCAGGTTGTCAACTGAGCATGCTTCAAAAGAGCATGGGCTGGGTTGGTTAAGGTTCTAGGGATACTCTGACAAGAAGGGTTCCACACGGACTAGTTAATAATAAAAGGCTTGACTAACTGGAAGCAGAATTGACTCTGGAAAACTGCTGTAATGGAGGATAGAGTGCTCAAGAATGCTAAGGCCTGTTGAGAACAGGTGGAATTACCAGATGAAGAACAAGGCATGCTGGCCAATTGCAGGTGGCCACTCAGTTGCTTTACAGGTTCCTATTGAGTCATAGCAAGTCAATACATCATGTAGTTCTCAAGTGTTCCATCGCTCTACTGCACCCTATTGCTACCTGCCGTATTAAAACTCACTAATTTCCATGAGCTGAATGGAAAATTATATTGGTTGCACCAGGTTATGCTCCGTGGCTCATTACAATAAGTTATATTAATATATAGAAAAGAAAAATTAGAACTAAGCTCCTGAACTTTGAGCTGACTGAAGGCAATAAACAAATAGGCAAATACTTGTTAGCAGGCTCTCTATGCTCACATAATGGGCCATGTGACTCCACAAGCAAATTGAGCAATCCCTGGGTCTCTCCCACAGACACATGGCATTAACCAAACAAATAGAATTATTCTCTCTTATTTAGAACAAGGTTGCCTGGTTAGGTTCTGACACAGTGAATGTTTCATTTACATTCCACAAGAATATGGGAATATTCTTAGTCCAAATGATACGATTTCTTATTGGAAATCTTGAATAGATATCCTTTAGGGCAGCATAATCATAGCCATTGTAAATAGGAAGTTTAAAATGTCATGTTTTGAAACTCATGTTTCAGTAAACTAGAGCGCACAGTATCTTTTCCAATGAGTCTCATTTTAACTATGCATGGTTTTATGGTGTTCAGAAGTTATTTATAGACTTTCAGAAGTACAACACCTAAAACTAGTATTATGTATTTTATGATTGAATATTCTAAATTAAAACTGAGAAAATTTAAACCTGAAATGAAAGCAAAGACGTGAATGAACTACAGTGTCAGATCTTCACGTATTGAAATAGACAAAATATTCTCTGTCAAAAATATGGTGCGTGTTTAGCAGCTATCAATTTCAAAGTAGGATAATTATCACATAGGAAAAAAAAGCAGCAACAACAACAGAAATATTTCCTGTGAGACTTCCTGACCTTGACTTGGAAAATGCCATTACTTAAGAGGATTGGATAACAGGGGACAAGACAAAGATGTGGCTACTTTAGGTTTTGAGGTGAACACAGGTTCATAAATCAGTTGCATTCTTAGGAGAGAAAAACAGAGATTATCCCATTTTAAGGTAGGAAATTATATCTGAAGTTTAAAAGATATGAAATAAAAGAGCATGGAAGTTAAGCTGAATAACAAAAATAAATAATTACATAATTGCCAGTAAGCTGAGTGATGAAGAAGCGTATAAACAGTAAGAAACAGAAGCAACACTCAGAGTGCACATTTTCAGGGATTATGTGATGCTATTCAGGCGTATGTCAACAAAACTCAACTGTTTAATCAAAAGCTGCTCAAAGGCATCAACATAACCAATGACAAGATGGTAGGTTTTAATATCCAAGAATCCTGGCTACATGTTGACTTTGTCCATAATCATTTTCTTCCTATATTTTCTTCAGTTTCTTTGGGTTGAAATTGTTTAAATAAGTATTAATATTAAGAAAAGTAGTAATGTTAGAGTTTTGTTTCAGGAACATGCTTAGATTGTTTTAATTAAAGTGAGTTCAAACAATAACATAAGAGTACGGTAAATATTTGCATTTAAAAATTATATTGTATAATTTTCTGTTAACTTCTTTTAAAATTACTTCTTAAAGTACTGGAGTTACTTGTCATTTGTGCTCTGCTATGGACGAAATGGTAGCAGCAACTATCCCATCATAGTCCTTGCATTTATACAATATAAATATTTTCATTGACAATAAGATTCTTTCAGAGTACTAGCACAAAATCCACCTTAGAACACTAGATGATAGCATATTAAAATTGTTTCTGTGACCAAATACATGACAGGAGTAACATTCAGGGAAGGGTTTGATTTTTAGCTCACTGTTTTAAAGCATAAAGTCCATCATGTTGAGGGAGACATGGCAGAATTCCTGAGGGCAGGCGAAGGTGGACAAGATGCACACTTTAATGGGTTAGAAAACCAAAACCTACCCCACAGCTGAAGGGCATATCAGCCTCAGATCTTTCTCCCTAGCATATCTATCACCAAAGCCACAGGGCAAATGTGCCCACAACCTCTCAAGACACTATCAGCAGCTGAGCACCAAGCACATTGTCTGGACTGAGGACACTTCATTTTCAAACTGTGATATTATACCCCAACTCCAAAGACTGATAGTCACCTCATGAGGCTGACTTTGAAGGTAATCCAACTTCACGAGCTCTAAAGACCCAGTCAACAACACTGCTCAAAAAGCCAAAGCCCCTTCCAAGATACTGTGTAAACTTTCAGCTGAAAGCTCTCATAAGATAAAAACATCTGGTTCCATACTTCCAAAATACTATGGTAAGAAGTAATCATTTCCAAGCCAATGGAAGGGATTTGCAGGCTAGCAAAGAAAGACTGGACCAAGGGAAAAACAGTTAAGAAGCAAACATTTAATGCTGCAACTCCTATCCAGAATTCAGGGCATGCCGTGGCATTATATGGTTGACAGCATGTTTCAGGATCCCTTTCTGCCTCTCTGTCATTTACAACCCACAGGGCCTTTCTCTGCTTCCACTAGGTGCCTGTAGCTTCCTGCATATGTGTATAATCTTCCTGGGATGTCATCATACCTCCATGAGCTTAGCCTTTGCTTTAGCATGTTCATGCACAGCTGCCTCAGTAGCACCATGCAGTGGAATCCAAACTTGGTGCACATCGCCTTTGCCTTCCGACTTTGTTTGTTTGTTTGTTATCTTGATGCAGGCCTTCACAACACCACTGCTCTTATATTTTGCATACGGGCAAAGCCAACATTTTGAGAATAATATCAAATTCTATTGCTGCCTCAAGATAGAACTCAGATGCCCTGGGACCACAGCTGCAGTGACCTCTAAGCATCCTAGAAGCTAATTTTGTGCAGAGGACTTCCCCAGGTCTGTTTCCCCAGCATGGGTCCCAGACAGTGCACTCTTTGCAAAGGAACATTTTATTTCATTTTATTTGTATTTTTTTAATCCTAGAATATGTGATGGAAAACAGCTTTCCCTCTAGGCCCGCTTCCTTCTGTCCTAGTACGGTTTCCAAAGTTTTCTCTTTAATAGTAAAGCCTTTTCATATGTATCCACCTTGTTTGTACTTTTAAATGCATCCATGCTTCAACCCTCCCCCAACTGCAGATTTTCACCTCTTTTGGTTCTGCTTTTTCCTTTGAGTTCTCACTATATATATGGCCAGACTGGTAATAACAGCAGTGTCCGGTCCATATTATGTGCTGTCATGAAATTTCCTCTGGCGGATCAGTCAGTTTATTATTGTTAACTCAGCCACAATCAGATTGGCTGAGACAGTGGCCAACAGCTTCAAGATTGGTTGCCAAAGTTAACATAAATGGCCTCTAACAAAACTCTTCAGAACACCTTGGATCTATCTCAGTTCTCACTAGAGTACTTTTTACTGCAGAGGTCACTTCACATTGAAGCCGTAATATCTCCTATCCCACCACAGGAAAACCTCAGGAAAGGGATAAACTTTTAACTACTTTTTTTTTTTTGAGATAGGATTTCTCTGTATAGCCCGGGCTGCCCTGCACTCACTTTGTAGACCAGGCTGGCCTCAATCTCACAGTGATTCATCTGCCTCTGCCTCCCAAAACCTGTATTAAAGGCATGTGCTGAAAAGCACTGCTAATGTCTTTTGAATGCTGAAATAAAATAGCATCTTAAGGTCTAATGATTACATGGTCTAGGAGCAATTTAATATGATGCCTCTTCAAGTTATAAATATGAAGTGTTTACATGAACTACAGCAGGCTGATGCAATCATTTTACTATGGCTGCTTTTCTTTTGAGAACATGCCGTTCCCAATTAGGGAACAAAGTAGGAGACAATCTTTACTGATGATGGCTTTAAATTGAAGGATGTGGTCAGCTCCCTCCCATGGCCCTCAGTTTCCTCATCTGCTCTGGCCTGGGCTGTCATAGAACCATAAACATTTGTAGACAATAGAAACACGAGGAATTTGCCCCAAACTTGCGTAGTCTCCTCCAGAAATGTGTGAGCCCATTAGTTCCTTCAAATGCCCATTAGCATTCTAGAGTAGGCGTTTCTGTGTTGAACGTGGCCTAAGCTGTTATAGTTACCTGCACAAACTAGAAATAACTGGCTTAAGTGGTGTTTGTAGGCGAGATGTTACAGCAATATGACAGACTGTAAGTTTCTCTGAATCATATGCTTCGTATATCTGATTTGGTTTTAATTAGAACAATTTTATTAGATAAATTTATTACTAGGACTCTGTGGATTGCCTATTATGTCCTAGACACTCAGGAATAGGAAAACTTAATATGCAGCGCCTGTCTCCAGAAAAAGACATTTGGTGACGAATACAGACCCCTAAGGAGATAGGATGCTACAATGTCCACAGGGTGTGGATGGCACCGTGGCACTACTTGAGTAACTACTATGTGCCAGGCTCTGCTGTAAACTCTGAATGTGTATTAGCCAATTTGATGATTCAGGTGACCCCATGAGGTGGGTGACATTTTCACTTTTACTGCATTGATGAAAACAGTGAGGGAGCCAGATAAAAAGCCTGTTCGATGTCCTGGAATCCATCGGTGTTGGCACACATGTCTCAGCAACCATCAGAAAGAGCCCCAGATGATGCCTGTCCCAACTGAGGCGAGTGGAATTGGTGTGTTCTACACAAGAAAAGCACTTTGGCTCCTCACATGGCCAGAGGATAGACGTTCTTCAGTGTGGTTGCAGAGCAGCCTTCCAGGGTGAGGAGACAGGACATGGGAAAGAAATACCAATGGAGAGACTGTGTCCTAGACTGCATGTGCCTTGTCTTCTTAAATAATGGCTTCACAAATTTTGTTCCCTAGTTGTTGCTTAATCAAGCCCTTGACCATCACCATCATCACCATAGGTAGCCCTGCTCCATACATTGTACATGGTTATTCTTTCATGAATTGATACACTTCTGTAAACATTTATTATAACGGTCTTAGAGAAACATACAGCTTTCATGATTTTCCATGTTTATCATCATTGAATCTTTCTGCTACTTCCTGTTCTCTGGGTCCACTGTCCTTCAAAGTCTGTCACAGGCAGATGCCGGAGGCAGTGTGGATGTGCTCAGTACATCAAGCCGAGAAGAGAAGATCAGATGGGCAACTGTGTTGAACCTGTGCCGTTGGTGGGAGATTGTAATGTGAAGAAGCTGGAATAGAATCAAGGTTCTGATGAGAATTTTATTCCCACTAGGCAGAGTTGGTCTGTGCACACCTCTATCTCCTCATTTTATCCCTTTGTATGAAAGGTTTGTAAAACCTTTTATCCCTGAAGCCAACTTCCTGTGCCTCCTCCAATGTACTATAACGACCTCAGTACTGTGTTTGGACCATGGGGTATTAGAGAGCATATATATGTAGATTGACAAGTGGCTTATTTGTTTGTTAATTAATTAATTTATTTATTTATTTTCACAGAGACAATTGAAGAGACTGACAGGAAGAGAAAATATTTGGGAAGGGAAGATGTGGGATTGTGGTACCTTCATTTGTGGCAGCGAAGCCCATGTCTGGTCACGTTGTGGTTGGAAGATAGAGCAGAGAGGGCAGACCATAAGCAGGATGAGGCTATCACCCCTGCAGGCCTACCCAAGTGATCCACCTCTGCCATCCAGGCCTCTTACCAACCACAGAGCTTCCACAGCTTCTGTAAACAGTGGCAATATCCAGGACCCAAGTGTTTAAACAAAACTCTGCGGGGGAAATTTCATTCAAACTCCAGCAAGAAGTTCACAGGTATTTTAAATAGTGATTTTTAAAGACCAGATACCTTC
The DNA here is from genome assembly GCF_903995435.1 of Acomys russatus. Lineage (NCBI taxonomy): Eukaryota > Metazoa > Chordata > Mammalia > Rodentia > Muridae > Acomys > Acomys russatus. Next base: position 2,730,812 of record NC_067147.1, read on the forward strand.
AGTACTCAGAAAAATAAATAACAACAGAAGGCAGATAGATTCATTACTTTCCCGTCACTGTGAATAAGTACACAACAGACCTAATTTAAGACAGGAAAGATGTATGTTGGCTAGCAGTTCTAGACCTTTAAATCCATCCATGGCAGAATGGCTGGGTTGACAGCAGGACAGAGAGTGGCAGTGGCTCTTCACAACACCTGGGACCAGCAAGGAGAGATAGCACTATTACCAGGGTATTGGTAGGGGGAGCAAGGGATTGGGGGGTTGGCTGAGCTGTAATTTTCAATGGCCTGGCCTTAGTAACTCATGTTCTCTCAGTAAACTCTACCTCCCACAGTCTACCTAAACTATATTGCCAGTTAGCAAATATGTTTAAAATACATAAGCTTGTAAGGACATTTCAAAAGACAACCGAAACAATCTGTCTCTAGCTACCAGTGTCTCATGATCAGCTCTCAGTTAAAAATAAGTAGTCAGTCCAACCTCAGGAATTCTCAAAGTAAATCTTAATTATTACCACAGCTATGAGCTGCTATAAACAAAAAGCAAAATCTCGTAATGCTTTCAATATACAGTGATTGAGTAAAAAATGTAGAAGTAAGAAAAAGGCCCAACAGAGAAGACCTAGTACTTTACTAGGAAGTGTCCAACTTCCATGTCACATGGTGTCCAGGTATGAGTTCTGGCAGTTCACCGGTCCCCACCACTAGCACATAAGACCTCTCTCTCAATCAGGCTCTACTTGTTACTTTCAGCTTTCCTTTACCTCTTCAACATCTCGGAGATCTCTATTACAACTTAGAATTCACTTTCAGAGCTCCATACATTGCCTCAAAGCGAACCTCCCCCTACTACACAGTGCTGGCTTCCAGGTTTTCCCTAAGCATCTTGGTACAAGCTTTCATGATATCATCCCTCTTGCACTCCTCTTACCTTCAAAACAGTCAATATGAGTCAATACCACGTCCTATTATCAGCTCAATACATTGCTGGACTCCCGTAAGGCATAGATGCAGAAAGCTCTGAGAATCTGGGTCACCAAACATGGACAAACACTTCCATGTGTGTTCCCACATCAACAGAATACCCTTGCAGCTCCCTCTTGTAAATAAGTCTTGCTGACATATTTTCAGCTCCGTACTTTGGAGCATCCATTTTGTGGGCCTTACAACTTCCTAAACTTTCTTAAGTGGCCTTTCCTTTTCTCCCACTGCAAAGTATGGATTCTTTATAATGACATTGATCTCTTTAGCAATAATGCCTATATGCCCTGAAGTACATCTCTTCTCTGGTCAAATGGCACACTTTTCTTTTTTCAGTACTTCTTTTCTCATTTAGTAATTTAATTCCCACTGTAAACCTGGCTAAAATCAGTGACCAGTGGCCATATTATAATATGAATGCTATACTTTCTTCAAGTTTTCTCTGTTACATTTCTCTGCCCACTACCTTTAAATTCACCCTTACTCAAAATTTTAGGACAAAGGCACATTGTGATGGCCTTTTCCATGTTACAGTGCAAATGGTCACTGGTCCAATTTCCAGTTTCTAATTGATTCTTATCTGAAACCTCAGAAGTCCTGTTAGCACTTATCTTCAGCACTTCTGGCAGAATGCCCCATCATGTTCTGTTTTTAGCAGCTTCCGCAGCTCACATCGTAGAACCCTGAAACATTCCTCCCACAAATTATTTTCAAAGGTTTTTTGAACCACATAGCCAGGTTAAATGACAGGAAAACGGTCCACTTCTCATTTTCCAATTTTTGTTTTATTTAATTTAGCATTGGTATAACTAAGGTAATGACAGAAACAACTTAAGAGAAGGAAAGTTTATTTTGTACTCAGGATATCAGAGCATTGAATCTTCTCGCAGGACGGTAGGCGTGCCACGGTGCCTCAGTCTTTGACAGCAGGATTTTGTGGAGGCTGCTCACATCACAGCAGACTTGGAAGCTGTGGAAAGAAACGTTAATACTGGAATTGACTTATAACCTTCAAAGACCACTTCTAGGCTCCTTAGTTCAGGCAAATAGACCTCTCCTCCAAAGGCTCAAGAACCTTCCAAGCAGCACTGTGGGTAGAATTGTGGGCAGTTAGAGTTGGTGGCATGGGTTTCTTTCCAACTCAAAACCTAGCAATACTGACACCCGAGAAAGCACGCAGCTGCCTCAATACCCAATTGAGGGGACTTCCTCAGTTTGGACAAGACTCATAATAGCTCTAAACCTTTGTGTTTGTAAAATGTATAAAAAACTGTTGTGATCAGTTTCAAGAGCTGGTGGCTCAGCTTTGAGGCAACATTTCACTTTCTGTAAGACAGTTAAAACACAAAGTCAAAAAATACAAGCAAGCAAGTGTTAGGGTTGAAGTCAGGAATATTTGTGTCTTTATATGACCTTGTTACTGTTAAAATTAACTTTAAAATATCATAATAATTCCATTTTTATTTAGTTTTTAAAGAGGACCAGGTTATCTAAGGAAATTTTATGTATCTCTGAATTGAATGGAAAGTTCTTAGTCAATACACAGAAGGAGATTCTAACACACACACACACACACACACACACTAGGATCTAGACCAATGGTCCTCAATTTTCCTAATACTGTGACCCTTTAATATAGTACCTCATGTTGTGGACCCCAACCATAAAATTATTTTCACTGCTACTTCATAATTGTAATTTTTTTACTGTTATTAGCCCTAATGTAAATATTTTTGGACATAAAGGTTTGCCAAAGGGGTTGTAATTCACAGGTTGAGAACCACTGGTCTAGAGTCTTGTGTGAGTAATTTTACTCAAGTGACATGCACGCTTTACACATACATAGAGAAGATGAAGGACACACAGAGATCTTGTATTTAAAGACTGAATAACTTGTTTTTCCTCAATTTATTGTAACTATTTCTTTTTTGTGTAACTGTGGTTTTTGTTTTGTAATTTTCAAGGAAAGCTTAACATTCCTGGGAGAACACTAACATGGTTGCTCATTTGCTCAGCAGCAAGCACCCAGTTCCTGCAGCTTAGAACTGTCAACCACGCGATGCCCATCCACATTCGGTCCTTGCTCTAGGCAGTTTTAAATTAATGGGCTGGGTCAAGTGAAGGGCACTTGCAGCCAGTGCTGGATAAAAGTGAACACAGATATGTTGCTGCTGAGTGAATATAAAGAAATATTTATAAGGAAAAACTGAGGGAAAAAAGTCCTGAGACAATAAATTTGCTGAATTGAAGTGGAGAAAACCTCCATTCCCTTCCTCGTGGCCTGCAACATGTTTTATTCTATTTTCATTGCTTTGCTGCTATAATTCAATCGTTATCTGATTCTGGGGAAGCTCACTGCAGAGTGTGGTTCTCAGTGGCATTCACGCAGTGGCACACAGTCAGAAGAGGCCACACAGATGGCTTATATTAATTTATGTGAAAGGAAAAATGCTTCTGGTAGATGTTATCAGCTAACAATTATTGTGACAACTTTTCTTAAATTGTTTGTTGGAGTGGGGACAATGAGTTGAGCTCTGGAAATGGATCAAGAACAATGTCCTGGCAACACAGATGATGACAGGTAACGCCACATCCAACTCTAAACCATGGGCATGAGTATACGCCTGTTCCAACAACTCATCATCTACTGTAAATATGTCATTTGCATAGTGAAATGTATGTCTGCACACATAAACAAAATAGATTAGAAACTAGGAAGTGGCTGCACAAACTCCCACACATCTTTGAATGGAAAATGTTCCTTTTATTTGCTCTGGTTATTTCTTAAAACATGGAGACCTGAAAAGTAAAGTAGAAGCACATATCACTGTTTCCATTGTAACCAGGGCCAACTTTTTGTGTTTTGCTTATTACTCAGGGCCCCAGGAGCACTTCCACTGTTTCAGTGCTCTGCAGAAACCATGGGGAAGTGACAATAAGTCCATCCTTGAAAGCGGAGCATGCACAGGGTGCTGGAGCCTCCATCCTTATTTGAAAGTAGCTCTCACCACCTGCCTTTCTCCCCGCCCCCCCCACCAGGCTTTTAGAGGCTTATTACCTTCATAACCTACCCATTCTTTTTACTTCCCATTGACCCCTGGTTTTTGTGTTCTAGCCAGGAATTGGGTAAGTAGAGACTGGCTGTGAGCAGTTGTGAGTGTCCATCCTCACCTGACTGCACCCGTGAGTATGAGGGACTATGGCTTAAAGGACCAATTAAGACATACCCAGTACTGGGAAGTCATGAAATACAGGAAATGTTACTTTCCTTCCTTCCATACTTCCTTCCTTCCTTCTTTCCTTCCTGTGCACCTCTTTCCCTCCTTCCTCTCTCCTTCCATTCCTTCTTTTATCTCTTCATTCTCTCATCCCCTCCCTTGCCTTCCTCTCTTCCTCTTCCTTTCCTTCCTCAACATCCTTGTCTCCATTCTTCTCCCTTTTCCTTTCTCCTTTCCTTCTTCCTCTTCTCCCCTTCCTCATTTCAATTTCCAACAATATCGGTCTACGTTTTTATTTACATGAGCTCCACAAATGGTGTGGCTGGCCCCAATTAGATAGAATTTTATCCACAAACAAAACATGAGCATATTTACTGTCCTAATACCATGAGACCACTGATAAAGGGGTGAGCCTGAGAGACTCTGTCAGGGAACATTCACACTCACTTTACTGTCACTTCTGTCACTTGGCTGTTGAAATTTTTATGTGTGTCATAGGTGACAGAAGATGCCTGGGATAGAGTGAAATCTTGTCTCGAAAACTCTTCCACCATTCAGAAAGAGAGAGGGAGGGGGAGATCAGAGAGTAGGAAAGAGGCGGGAGAAACACAGAGAAGGCAGGGGGGGTGGGGAGAGGACAGAGATGAGGAGAGGCAGATAAAATTATGGAGTATATAGGAAAACAAACACAAAGGAAGGGCAAAAGCCTCATTTGTCCATGCCATCGTCCCCATCCTGCCACATGTGCAAAGAATGCGGACACAGGAATAATCTCGTCACGGGAATCTTTGTTTTGAATCCAAATTTCAGCCTAAGTCTGTGTGCCCCTCAATGTCCATCAGCCCAGTGAGTTGTTTGTATTCCTAGTTCCCACATTCTCCTACAGGAGCTGCAGCCCCAGCTCAAGGGAGAACCCAAATACACTAAGGCTGGATGCTATAATTAACCTTCGGTCTTGCATTGGACAATACTGACAAACATTTATACAAATGCTCTTAAATTTGTCCGATTTGCCAGCAAATTTCACACCTCATGAAAATTATGCATAATTTAATAGAAGCATCTCTCCAAAGGGCAAAAATACTTTTCAGAAAATTCATGTTGTCTTATTCCTTGTCACTTCTTATCTGCAAATTAGAAATCTCACACAATATCTGTGACTTCTTCAAACGCTTTAAGAACTCGGAAACCTAGTAATTGTAACTCTTGCTGGAAACGTGGAAACAACCCTAGCGTAGAATGCCCCCTCTCTTTGTAGATGGCTGGCAGGGCTTGCTTTTCACTGTGGGAAGAATCCATTCTTTGTAGAATATTCCCACACATGTCTGTGTCTATTTCTCAGAGTGGTGCCACAAAGGATATGACCCCTTTGCTCCCAGTAACCTTTCATGGTGCTGAATCGCCTGGACGTTGGTGCCAGTCAGCATGATTTGATTTGCTATGGTAAGAATAAGATTATATCTAACAGCAGACGATGTCATTTCCAGGTTCAATGGGCACAGATTTAAAACTAGTCCTCCCTTTGACCCTCAGGATTCTCTTGAACTCTTGTACCTTCTTTGACAGTGTTTGTGAATGAGTGAATTCATGAAAACCCAAGGTTATTTTAATGACAATGGCTCCACAGTGACAAAGGGAGAAGGCAGAGCCCTCCCCCTCTCCCCCTGGCCGGGTGTTCCTTTCCAGAGTCCATTTCCTTCCTGGCAGCTGGCTGCTGAGTGAATTCCTGGGGATGGTCAAAGGCTGAGAGCTGCTGTGTGTCTGCAAAGCACGCTGCTGCTACTGATCTGTGAACATGACGTGCCTGAGAATATCGCATCACCATGGCAACAACAAACACGGAGTTAAATTCCATTAGCGGCAGGGACTCAGTGAGTCAAACAGATGATGTTCCGGCCCTGGCCAACTGCCCACAAAGGCAAACGTGAAAGTTGGGATGAATTAACATCAGCTCATTAGGGCAGCATTGGTAGAAATTCTCCCTTTTTTGGTGACTTAAGTCCTTAAATTTATGGCATTTCTTAAATAAACACTTAAAAGCCCATTAGGCAGTCCATTCCCAGGAAAGAACATTTGGAATTGCTTTATGATTTTCCTAAATGCTCAGGATTTCTATGCTTTATCTCTTTTGACTCCTGTTTTTTTTTTCCAGTTTATTTTTTTTTATCTCCTTTCCTTACAAATTAGTGACAGAAACCTACAAAGTTCGCATTGTGTTTATCGTCAGAAGATTTTCTGTGAGACATGCAGAATAAGGCGAAAATGCACAGCATTCCTGATTGCAATCAGTCAGTGCTGCGAAGATGTTTTTACAGATAGAACACCTGCCCAAAAGGAGAGAGAAGAGTTAAGCTCTGGTGCTTTTGGTACAATTGAGGGAGATCTGCTCCAGGTCAAACTGAAGAATCTCATGCAGAACACCTGCCATTAGCAGCTTTAAGTTCCTTGAGGTACTTACCTCCTAGTATCCTAATTTCAAATGTTTTATAACTCATCCTCAGAAGAAAAATATGATTGTCTTCTCCCACACAGCTAGTTTACGGAAGGAGTAGAGAAGTAAGAATGATTAGGGTTTAGGGTTGGGGTGTGTCTTGGTGGTGGAACACTTTGCTTTAGTCCTTGGTTCATCTCCAGTACAGAAAGAAAGAAAGAAAGAAAGAAAGAAAGAAAGAAAGAAAGAAAGAAAAGAGAGAAGGAAGGAAGGGTGAAGGAGGGAGGAAGGGAGGGAGTAAGAAAGGGAGAGGCGGGAAGGTGTAGCAATGAGGAAGGAACTTGACAACTTGTTTTTACTAGAGACCTCGGTCCTTCCTGCCCTTGCTCCACAGAAGTTTCTAGAATGCAGGCTCCTCCTCACATGTTTTGTATCAACCACATGAAATTTGGCCATGTGTACAACAAGAGGCCGTGATAGATATGGAAATTATTATTGACCCGATGAGAATTGGAGCTACTGAGTTCCAGCTGCAAAGGAAAACCTGATGCAGCCTATGGACCACAGGGGCTGGACGTTAATAATTCAGACAAGGGATGAATAAGGTCAGCCTAGGAGCTAGCTTCCTTTCCCACAGCAGAGGATAACAATATGAAGTATGAGTGTTTCTAATAATTATACACACACATGTAATTGTTTTTCTCCAGCAATTTAAACGAGCAAAATCAAATCACAGGCACCTTATTTACTCTAGAGCAAAATCCACTTTCTTTCTGACTCCTCTTTTAACCACCAATATAATAGGGATAATAATGATATTTCAGACTGATTGGGTTTCTATCTGCTACCCACATCTAAAATCAACCTATCTTCCTTTTATAAAAGCTTGTGTTTGTGTGTGTGTGTGTGTGTGTGTGCTCGCGCGTGTGCATGTGCTTGTGTGTGATTGTTCTGTGTGTGTTGGGGGTGGGTTGGCATGTATATGCTTCATGTATGTGTTCATTTGTCTAGAGAAATAGAAGATATGGATGGAAGGTAATTAAAGAAGAGTGAACAGTTTTCTGGATGCTTGAACTATGTCGGGGTCATTGGCATGAAAGACGGCATCCTCTTAGGGAGACAGAGGAGTCATGCCTCGCAAGGCTTTGGAACTAGGCAATAACAAAATAAAGGAGTATTTGAGAAAGTTGAAAAACGAGGGCACAAATCTCCTCATGATGTACTGAGGTTTACATTCTGACTCTTGCCGGAAAAAAATGAATGAGAAATTATACAATTTTATTGTTGTCTCATAACATTGATAGACTTTTTATTCAGGGAAGAAGTGAGAAAGATTTTTGCCTCTCTGTTTTAAGTGTTTGTGTGCAATCTTCTACCCAGGAAAAGCCGTGTACTTGAACTTTCAAGGGTATCAACCTTTATCCATGGTCAAAAGTTTCATTCCCAGCTGATTGTTTTAATATATCAAACCTAATCAAATATCAGCCATTTCTTTAAAAGCACCTATAATCATAGGACCTTAAAGGAGTTAAAAGTAAGTCTAACTAATTGAATGATTTGATGTAAATTTGAATTAAAAAGAGTCAGTATTATATTTAAGCCATCAGAGCTATCATAAGACAGGCAGATACCTTCCCCTCTGAAGAATGATACAGAATATTAGGCGATCAATAGTTTTAAAAGTTATTTACAATTAACATACATTTTAAAAATGAAAACTGAGTATAAATTATTTTTTTCTTTTGCAATATGTCCACCTCTCTCTGCAACTCTGTACACTACATTATGAAGAATGAAGAAGTAACCCAAAGCTAATGTTTCTTCCTTATGTGCTTTAAAATCTGAAATCTACATATTTTAATTGTCCAGACTTGAATGTTCTCAAAATCATCAATACTCATTAAGTGCAAAAGCCTTTGTTTAGGAGCCCAGTGCACTTGTCCATTTCCCCCTTTTCTGGAGCACTAAGACCTTGCTAGCAGGTGCTAATTTCAGGACATTCCCTTGGTGCAGAAAGCAAATCCTCTTCAATATAGTATTTTCAATATGTTGTGAACCACTACCTTCTAATTCCCTTTGCTGGCATTTTAGGGGTAACAAGGTGAATGTCTTGCCATTTCCATTTTGACTCTGGCCTCTGTGTGTATGATGCCTCCTATCACCATGGCAACAATTTAGATGTGTCAGAACGCATAGCACCCATGTCCATATTTTGAACTGTTCCCTCAACTCCTGGATGTGCTACTGTTGTTTTTTTATTATTGCCACACTGATATACGCAGGCTGCCCTTGCATCAGTGTCAATGTCAACATATACACCAGGTGACAGTATTATCAGCAAGTTCAGCACCAGCTCTCCCCGGGCCCCGTACCCCCACCCCACTTTGTCAGTGCCTGACCCTGTGCTGGCTCACAACCAAATTTTAAATTATAATTCACTTATTTTGTGCTCGGATTGTCCTGAGATCTACAGGGAGAATGAACTGCTCAGGTGAAAAAGAGACATCCATTCATTTTCATGGTAAGTAAAGTAGAGAAAAGACTAAAGCTTGGGCCTCCTGTTTTCAAAACCGGTGCCGTTCTTCTCATTTCTGGAGGGCTTCTTTGAAATCAATAAGCAACCATCCAACCATCGTCACACTCAGACTAGTTATCTTTCTCTTATTTTCATGACGTGCTTAGAACTTCCAGACAAGTTGTTCCTAAGATGAAAGTCGGGAGTGTTGAAGTCCTATGGCAGGAGGCTTCTGGTGAGGTCCTCCTTATTTCAGACTAAAACCGCGTGTTCTTAAAGCAAGGAGACTGTCCAACAGAGGTGACATTCTTCTGACTGGACAACATGGGAGAGACTTTGGGAAATCCTTCTAGTGAAACAACAAGTCCTCGTTTCATCCGGATGGCTTTGCCTTCTCTACCACCTAGTGCCTTTTCAGAGGACCGTGGGGTACTGTAGCTCCTCCTCTTAGCCCACTTCTCATCTGCTCCGATCCAGCTGGCTCTGGGGTGCCAGCTGACTCACTGCTTGCTAAGAACCCAGGTTTTAGTTCATGGACGTGAAGTTCCTTCGACATGTGGAATGAAGGGAGAGAGTTCCGTGGGGACCCCTTACACTCCTGACTCACTTCTGTTCTTTTTTTTCAAAAATTTCTTTATCTTCATTTTATGTGCATTGGTGTTTCGTCTGCATGTATGTTTATATGAGAGTGTCAGATCTTGAAGTTTCAGACAGTTGTGAGCTGCAATGTGGGTACTGGGATTTGAACCCAGGTCCTCTGGAAAAGCAGTCAATCCCCTTAGTGCTGATCCATTCTCCAGCCCCTTACTTCTGTTCTTGAGGGCTCTGTTCCAAGAATCTCCTGTGCTTATGCGGCTCTACATTTTTAAAAAATTAGATTTAAACTATTTTCATACAATGTATTTTGATCATATTCCTTTGCCTTTCTCAACTCCTTCTAGATCCTTCCGAACTTCATATCGCCCCCTCTCAAAAGTCAAAAACAAGCCCAAAAGACAAAAGATACCAAACCAAAGAAACACACACACACACACACACACACACACACACACACACACACACACACACACACACACACACACGATTACATTTTGTATTGGCCAACTACTTTTGACACAGGGAAATATTATTTATTTTTTATGAGCATGAGTGTTTTGACCACATGTATGTTTATGTACCATGGAAATGTCTAGAACTGGAGGAAGTCAAAAGAAAGGCTGTAAGCTGATATGTGGTGCTGGGAACTGAGACCTGGTCCTCTGCAAAAGCGACAAGAACTCTTAATTGTTGCACCATCTCCCTAGCCCTCATGCCTTACTTTCTCACACAATCACCCCCAGAAATGGGGACTTAAATACAACACACTCTGGCAAGGCAGATTTTCCATCTCCTGTCTTATAAGCATTAGTAGGGGGGGACCATGAAAGTACTCCACATTCCAGAACCAAATATATTCCTTTAAGAAGCTTTAAGCATCTGGTGAAAACTAATATGAACAAAATGGAATCTGTTGGTCTTTTCCTATATTAGCCTTTTAAAAAGCATAGATATGGGATGTAAGAGTCAAAAGGTCAAAGATAACATAATGAACATTTCCAAGATGAAAATGAAAATAAACTGTAGGGCAGGCTGCTTATAAAGATTAAGCCATTTCAGTAGACTCCTATGTGTTTTTTCCCTCAGAATTCTCATAGCCTATTTACTTAAGCTAATCATTCTTTTCCTTGAGACTTACCTTGTAAGCATTTCAATCAGTCATAAAAATTATTTTTGTATTCCAGATCATGAGGACATGAATTGAAAATTCAGTTGACTTTCTAATTGTAACATATCTCAAAGGGCTTTGCCCAAAAACAAATTGTGTAAAGGAAGACAAGCTAGAGGTCTGTAAGGCAGATGTCCTGGGAGTCATAAGATGCAGTGACTTCGGTAAGGATGGGATCAGATCGAGACAATGGACAGGCAGAGAAAGCACAGTGAGTGCTTGAGGATAGCAGTGTTCTGCCAATCTAAGAGCCAGGTCAGTCTAGAAAGAAGCCTGGGGACCAGGATGGTGCCAGCTGCTGCATGGGGAGAGGATGGTGCAGGGTGATGCACGGGGACCAGGATAGTGCAGGCTGATGCATGGGGACCAGGATGGTGCATGCTGATGCATGAGGATCAGGATGGTGCATGCTGATGCATGAGGATCAGGATGGTGCATGCTGATGCATGAGGATCAGGATGGTGCATGCTGATGCATGAGGATCAGGATGGTGCATGCTGATGCATGGGGACTAGGATGGTGCAGGCTGCTGCATGGGGATCAGGATGATGCAGGATGATGCATGGGGACCAGGATGGCACAGAGTGATGCACAGTGATCATATGTTGCAGGCTGATGCATGGCGATCAGGATGTTGCAGGCTGCTGCATGAGGATCAGGATGGTGCAGGGTGATGCGTGAGAACCAGGATGGTGCAGTAAGAGCCTGTTGAGCAAGTGCTGCCTCATCCTGTAAGACTTGAGCACAGGATAAAAAGGCCAAACTTGTATTTTGTAAAGAGCAGTGTTGCAGGGGTATAAAAGACAGACCAGAGCCAGTAGAGAACAGAGATAGAAGAAGCAAGAGAAAATGAGTGCCTGAGCGTGGACAGTGGTGCCTCAAAGCACCTTTGAAAGCTCGTTTGCCCTCTTTAATCATTCTTCCTCTCTCCACAGGCACACCATGCACAGGCACTTAGAACATGTGTATACATGCAAGGGTGTGCTCACACAGGTGCACACATGTGCACGCGCATGCGCACACACACACACATACACACACACACACACACCAGTACACAGCACCAATTTCAGAATGACTTATTTCCAGCCAGTCATATATAATAATGAGATTTGATGTTAATACATTACTTGACAACATGGTATAGAACATAAGTATATTTTAATGCATTTTCTAATATAGCTAAAAATAGATATATGCACACACACATATACAGATCACACACACACACACACACACACACACACACACACACACACACAATCATAGACTGTTTGCAGAGCCCCATGATGTTCCAATTTAAAAAATAACCATTTAGTATTTCATTCAGTGCTCATAATATTTAAATTAGGAAACAAGCAGACCAAGATAAATGAGCAGAAGAAAAATTAAGAATCTGTACGATGCCTTGTGACTCATTTTTTGGTACTAATGTTGTTGTGGGTTGGAAATACAAGCTTATGTAAGTTTTAATCCTAGAATACTTATCTGCTTAAGAACTAGAAAATGGAGAGTGAAGCAATAGAACAGCTCCTCCTGAATTTTACAAGCTTCCTTGTAATGATGACGCATGGCATCTCTTTCATTCATAAGTGCCATCATTTTGTTCTAAACTGTCCACGTCACCATTCACATCTGAAACTGAATGTTCAGGTGTATTTATACATAGAACAAATTAACATAAAGACCTTTAAAATGCTTCCTTAGGGATTGGTAAGATGGCTTTTCAGCCATCACCACCAAAGCTCTGTTAGCAAACGTCTGGTGAGAGCCACGGAAAGAGAGAGATCTGTGTTGTTTGTTCATTCTCACACTGTGGTCTTGGTATTTAACAATTAACCATATGGAAATTATTGTAGTTGTTGACTCAAATTTCCATTGTTAAATATTGGTCACAGTAGAAGATAAACAGTAGCCTCAGGATGATGGTTCGACCTCAGATTTTTGTTTCCACTTCTGAATGATATAAAAGAGATAACGTATAGAAGACTGGGATTTGGGGTTGTATCTTTCTTTGGGATGATGCTGCACATTACTACCCTCCCTTATGGAAGTTTCAACAGGGCAGTGAGCTGAAGCTCCAGTCAGTCCTTCACTGAAAAAGGAAAACACTAAATATTCTACTCTGCACCAAGAATATACTGTGACACCATTAAGCTAGAGTAAGTGCAGCTTTTGATTTGTAATATATTCTGCATTTGATGGGCTTGCCAGGACATACATACTTTAAAGAAAATTGAAATATGTCTGACTTGTGGTCTGACAAGTCTTCATGAGTGATACATATTAGAGGAGGAAGCAATGCAGATGGGTATTCAAGGAGCCTAGAGTTCAAATACCATAAAAGATACTGAGTGTACATACTGAATACAACACAGGCACTAAATAACATAATGTTTAAAAAAAAAAAAAAAAACCCAGGTTCTTAAGTACAAGTTGAATTTGAACACACTGTTAGATCTATCTATTGGTGGCATACTATCCAATATAATGTGTGATCCTTAAATAACTGCCCTGGGGAACAAAATGCAGTTAGGCACACATTTATGTAGAAAATATTTCAGAAGCCAATTAAATAATTTCAAAAGATGTTTCATGAGAAAGTCTATGAGTACTGTTATTGCTTTCCTTTACGCCACTCACAGTTTGAAATGAACTTGCTTCTTGGGCAATTAACTTGCCACATAATCTTTTGTAACTTTTAAACTTGAACATGACATTTGGATTCCTAATGTAATTAAAAAGGACAGAAATTCCTTAAAAAACTAGATTTTTATGGCTAGTAAAATAAATTGTATTCCTGACAGTGGATTTTTCTATCCTTTCTTTAATATATCCATATTTGTCTAAATTGTAAAATATTGTATGAAAAAAATTTTTCAAGTGATTAGAGAGAGGGCTGAGTGATTTTATTTTGCCCTAAAGTTACAGTTGAAAATGCCTAAGAAATTATTGTGTTCTTTCTTCTGCTTTATGATCCACTTACAAATGACCTTGCACAAAGCAGACATAAGAACATCTACCCACTGTTCTCCTTTCATTACAAGTGTGGCAACAATGGTACCAAACAATGTGCTGTATAAAAGGAAAGTGAAATATTTACGCAATATAAATTGGCAAGAAATCTGGATAAATGCCTTATAAAAATGTGGATACAATTTTAATGTATGGTGAGTTTTAGACAAGTATGAAACATATTCATTCTTCAGATAACGTACTTATATACCCATGTGTGTATATGCTGTACTGGCTGTGGTCATCTCTCCAGGGCAGAGAAGCATTCGGACTAAATGCAACACATTGGCTCTTCCATAAATGAGACAAAGAAATAAAAGCTCACGTTCCTGGACAGGATCCCAGTATATACAACACACTACAAGAAGAGTCTAAGAAACCATTATGTTCACAAGAAGAGCCCCAAACATGAAGATGACAAGCTAAGGTTTAATGAGCCAAAGATTTTTGTCCCCCATCACCTGGGTCATACTCCTTTAGGGCTTAGCATCTGTGCTTTCACCTTAAATATTAGATCCAGAGGCTTCTATTCCTATCAAAGGCCTGCACTTTCTTTCTCCCTTTCCAGAGCAATCAGAGGCAGGCTTCAGGGCCTGGGGCTTTAGGAGAAGGAGGCACGGTTCTCAGGATCACCATGGACTCTTTTCTGGAGCCACGGGGAAAGCGCCACTGCTCTAAGAAAGTACCAGAAGACACCATAATGAGATGAAATTAGCTTCCTATGAAGACAGTTTAACTGAGAAAAACAAAGGCTGGGCGAAGCTTTTTAGTTTAAAAACACACACATTGAAAAGAGGTAAGGAAAACAATAGATTTTGCTGTTGGGAGAGAAGCCACCTCATGCCACAGGCTGAACACCAGGGATGAGAATTGCAGGATTGAGCACAGCACCACAGCCCAGGGAATCGGAAACACGCTGCAGTGGGTGAATGTGATCCATCATAGCGCTCCTGTTTAGCTCCCGAGTGTCCTCTAACAGCCTAAATAGTAAAGCTACCGTCGGAAGACAGTAGTATCTTTGAGAAATGGGGGACAAGTAGAAGGAATATACGACCCTGGGATGTGCCCTGGTTAGGGATGTTGGGGTGGCCACCTGTCTCTCTCTTTTGTTACCTCCCACACTGGATAAGGGGATCAGCTCACTCCACAGAGGCCCAAGTGACAAATCCAGGTAAGCGTGGACCAGAACCTCTAAAGTAGAGATTCAAATGTAACCTTTCATTGTGTTGGTTGCCCCAGGTATTTTTAATAGTGGCAGGAAAAGCCAGCTCACTAATTTCAAATGAAGAGTTCAAAACAAATGGAAAATAAGGCAGGAGTCACGCCAGGAGTGGTTTTGGTTAAAGAATGCAAGCTGAGAAACAGTGAGTGACGCCAGGACACACTTGCCATTTGTTGGCTTCATTGAAAACTATTGTGCGATCACATGTGTAACCTGCTTTTTGCTGCACCTGCTACTGGCTTAAGCAGCTAAAGCACCAACACATATGGTCCGGTAAGTCTGAGATGATTAGTCCTTACCGACGCAATGGACAGAGGATGTGAAACCCCACTGAAGCTTTCAGTGGGGAATTTTCATCTCAATTAGATGTAGAAACAGTTAGTTCAGTGATTTTAAAAAAAAATGCTGCAATATTAGTAAAGAGGGTCCCTTGAGTGCACATTATAGCTTACCACTTGTTACAGAAAGAAACACATATTTTCATCATTGATGCCTGTTCCCGTTTTGGAAGGAGGCTGACAAAGCTGCCAGGCCTAGAGATGATCCGTCTCAGAGGACCTAGAGAGAGGTCAATGGAGACAGATATTCCAGCTGCTGGACCTTTTCTCTCTCACGCTAGGTGCGGGCTTTTTCTGCACTGAGAACTGGGAACATAGCCAGCGAAAGCCAGAATGAATTAATCCTGTGCAAAATGCTCAATTAGGACACTTTGCTCACCCAGGGCAAGCAAGCCAAGTGAGGCGACAGGAGGAGGCCACGGGACTAGAGGAACTTTCTCGGCAGAGGCAGACATATCCCAGAAGCCTAAAGCATACACGAGTGCCACGCTAGGATAGTTTGACTGGCATTTTCTTTTACTTCGTAACAGAGCAAAGCGATGTGCATTCAGTGCAACCTGGACTCCAAACACCACAATTTTACCATCTACTGGTCTTGGAATGGGAAATGGAGCACTGTCTTAAGATTTTGGACAGTGGCAGTGAGCTGCCGACCCAGTCAGCCACTCAATCGTGAGCGAAATGCAAAATACCAACACCAACAACCAAGTATGCTGAACCACTAACCTGCAATGTGCATGGGACCGCTGAATTAAATACATAGTCAACGGAAAGTATGGTGTATTATCTCACCTCGGACTGGAGTGTTCAGCTGTGGTAC
Organism: Acomys russatus; assembly: GCF_903995435.1. NCBI lineage: Eukaryota > Metazoa > Chordata > Mammalia > Rodentia > Muridae > Acomys > Acomys russatus. The sequence goes on from NC_067147.1 coordinate 2,747,119, forward strand.
TGTCGCCAGTGGTGAAGCATCCGTAGTGGACTACAGCTGCGTGACAGGTGAGAGGAGGAAGCAGAACTGACCTGGAGAAGCAGGCAGGGCTATCTGCTTTGGAGGTTTTCCCTGCTGTGTTCAGAATTATGATCTACACCCTCCAGGCGGAAAGAGCTAGGGACAGAGTGTGCTGGACCACGTCCCAGCTGCCACTCCACAGTCTTATCTCACAATAATCTCAGGTCTATACTTGCTCAGGCATCCACTGTGCAGACGATGCGGGACTTTGGCGAGTTCTCTGCATCAGTGGTGATGCACAATATGAGCAAAGGGCTGGACTGTTTTATGTGTAAGGTGACAGTGCGTGAGCTTGACTTACAAACCCAAAGTTTAAGCACACATCCATTGCCAGTGAAAAAATAAACAGATTAATTATTTTTATGAAAAAATATTGGCAATTGAAAATACGCATCAAATACACATTATTTTAATGGAAGAAGAATCTAAGTCTTAAAGACATACTGTGATAAAGCTAGGAGAATAGGTTTGTTAAATAAGATTAAATTTTCAATTAAAGTTACTTGAAAAATGTAAGATGAACAAATTCTAATCTGCTAATGATTCCTTGCAAATATTTCCTTTTTACTACTCTTGGGTATTTTTATTGATTAATACATAAGAATTTGTGTGTATGGTGTATGTGTGCGTTATATTTGTATGGGTGCATGTGTGTGTGCAGGCATATGGAGGCCACAGGTTGATTTTGACTATCTTCCCCGTTTACTCTCCACCTCGTTCACTGAGGCAAACCTCAGCAGCTGGGCAGCTTGTTCAGTGAGTGCCCTGGCCGCAGCCCCCAGTCACAGGAATTGCATGCAGGTCACATGACTTCCAGCCTTGCCCTATAGTGCTGGACATCCAAACTCCAATCCTCCACATGTGCAGCAAATCCTTGAGTCACCGAGCCATGTTCCTAGCAGTTTAAAAGTTGTTTTTAAAATTAAATATTTCACACGTTCTAAACAGATATTTTTGGCTAATGTTCACTTACATGAGGAAAAATTTTCTCACTGGACTGAAGGCACAGAGCTGGAAACCCGGGTTTCCCTCAGAAGATCACACCCAACAAGATGGTCTCTAAAATAAAAGTTGTGTTTGTTTGTTTGTTTTGTCCTTTTTTAAAGAAAATGTGTAATTGTAATAAGAAGAATATTAAGAAAAAAATCCTTGTATGTAGCACAATACAACACTGAACATATTATAATATGTAGTAATTGTAACTATATTTAGATTTATCTATAAAATGTATTTTATATAGCTACCATTAATTTTTATAAAGTATTTCTTATAAGCAGTTGTAATTATTTGCAAAACATTATATATTTCCATAAATGCCCTTTTATGTATGTAAATACATATTTACTTACACATATGTATACATTCACACACATATACATTCTAATAGCATAATTATTTATCATAACCCAAGGTTTTTGGGATTTTTTTTTTTTTTTGCTTTATTCTACAGACATATGGTAGTGATTTTATTTAAGCTACTGTTGTTTCCTGTGTGGAAAAATGGTTTTATCTTAGATTTCTCATGAGAACTTTCAATTTTAATGTCTCACAAATATTGCAGTAACATTACATTTGAGAATATGTTCAGAAACAATAAGAGCCACTTATAGTGAAACCCTGGGTACTTTTCCCTTGAAATTTGCTAATGTATATAATCAAAGCAAATAATGAGGGGTGATATGGTGAACACGCTGTTTTGTTTGAAAGGTATTCACATACAATCTTGCTTTGCATTTCACATTAGTGAGAAAATTAGTAATAATTTGACAAAGAAAAATGCAGTAAAGAGATATCCCTGGGTGACATAAATCTCCTTTCCTTTTGAGAACCTCCACACAAAAAAGCAACATTTCTATGCACAAACACACAAAGGTGTGTATTGGGAACATGTACAGGGAGGAGAATCTTGGAGGAACCCATGCCACAGAGGCATTAGCTATAAAGAGATGACAGTCCTCACGTGTGACAGCAGGGATCCTCGGGGGGAAGTAAAGCATGGACTTCAGAACTCTCCACTAGTTGAAAGGACACAGGTCTGATCCAGGGAAGCCATGCCAGGCTGGCCAGAATTGACAGAAAAATATATTCTCGGGAGAAAAGTGCAGAGAATTTTTAATCCAGAGCATGGCTGCTCTGGCAGGAGATCACACCCAAAGACATTTTAGGTCTGTGTGATCTGGCTGGAATTCAGGCACACTTTTATGCTCAGGAGACAGAGCCAAGAAGGTCTCTGAGTTCGAGACGAGGCTGGTATAGAGCAAAGTTCAGGTAAAGAAAATCTTAGATCCAGGTGTGGTAGTACATGCCTTTATCCACAGAATGCAGGAGACAGAGGAATGCAGATCTTAGAGTTCTAGTCAGTTCTGTTTGTCAGTTTAGTTGAGTGCAGTGGAGTTGAGATCCTGGCAATTCAGTTTATGGAATTTAGAGATAGGCTTACCAGGAGAAAAGCAACAGCAGCAGAGAAGGGGGGAGGTAGTTTTACTAGCACAATTGTATAGAAACAAGTTTCAGAGAGAGAATAAACTAGACACATTTGAAGACAGAAGCCAGAAAAGGACAAGGACTCAAAAGATTAGAACGGATTGTAAGATTTAGCTTGAGGCCAAGCAGAGCAGTTCAGTTAGAGGCCAAGAGAGAAGTCAGAGTGAATCAGTCAGCTAGGAGAGGAGTTTGAGCGAGAACAGCTGAGTTGAACCAGCCAGCCAGAGTTCAGAAAGAGCCCTTGGGGTAGAAGTGTTAAGTATTGCACTTACCCTTTTCTTCCACCAATGTGTTTTGTATAGCAGGATTGATCATTTCAACATTAAGCTTATTAATTTAAAATGTATTATCAGGTATCAATTCATGTTCACTTAAAACAGGGCCCTTGTAAGTATCTGAGTAGGAAAGTCTGATGCAATTTTGCATTTCTCTTTGTCATGTGCTGTCCTGCTCTGTCCCCTTTGCTTCTGGAATCCTCAATGTCTCATCTCATCAGATAAAAGCAGCAAATCAGAAATTCCCAGAATTAATTCAGGAATCTACTCCCAAGGATTCTATTCCTTTGTGAGAATTTCTAACAACAAAGTCTCTACTAGTCACCATTCTCTAGAAAAAAATATTAATAATTGTGTATATAGGAGAGAGACTTAAGAACCCAAGCTTTTCACATTAACCTGAGTTTTACTCCCTGTAACAAAGTGCCTGACAGTACACCTTAAGGAAGACATTGCACGTGCAAGAAGAGTCAGGGCAAGATGGAGTCCCCAAGGACACACATCCAGTGATCTAGTCCTCTGACTAGACTTGACCTCATCCTATTACTATCTTTCATACCACAGTTGTGTCACGAATCCTCCCCTTCTGTCTGCTAATTCTGGCAGAACTAGTTAGATCTAGGCACTTCCCAAGAGCACTTCAGTTGGAAGGTAAAACTTCAATCTGAATGTAGATAAATCTTTATCACATCTTGTCATTATCAACTTAAAACATCTATCTAGACCTAAAAACATCTTAACCCCTAAACAACTAAATTTCACTGTAAAACTAAGCTACCTAGTCTTCAACTCCATCTGAGACTTGAAAAGGAATAAACTTGATTGCCTGGGTATGCTGGGAGTGCAGGTTAGTAGCTTTCCAAATGAGAAGACGACAGAGAAAGTTTTCTACCTGAATAGTCACCCGAAACTCTCTATAATGTTGAAACATCTTCTTCAGTCTTCTGGCCTAATATATCTGACAGACATATTTGTGAGGCAGGAACTATTAAGGACCATTAACTCTGCCAGCATCCAAGCTTGCTCTTTTTTTAGGCAGAATTCTGTGCCAATGAACTCCAGGCTCTTCCCCACTTTTTCTTCTAACAGATTTAGTGTTTCTGATTTTATGTTGAGGTCTTCAATCCACTTGGACTTGAGCTTTGTGCATGGTGATAAATATGGATCTACTTGCATCTTTCTATATGTAACCATCCAGTCAGACCAGCACCATTTGTTAAAGGTGTTATCTTTTTTTTTTTTTTTTTTACATTGTGTGGACTTGGATTCTTTGTCAAAAATCAAGTGTCCATAGGTATGTGGGTTTATTTCTGGGTCTGCAAATCAATTCCATTGGCCAACCAGCCTATTTCTATGCCAGTACCATGCTGTTTTCATTATTGTTGCTCTAGTACAGCTTGAGATCTAGGGTAGATATTGCTCCAGAAGATTTTTTATTGTACAGCATCATGTTAGCCATTCTGAATCTTTTATTTTTGTACATGAAGTTGAGAATTGATCTTTTAAGGTTGGTAAAAAAAAAAACTGTGTGGGTATTTTTAGTGGAATTGCGTTGAATCTGTAGATTGCTTTTGTTAAGATGGCCATTTTTACAATATTGATTCTCCTGATCCATGAGCATGGAAGATCTTTCCATCTTCTGAAATCGTCTTTAAATTCTTTCTTCAGAGATTTGTAATTTTTTCATACAAAACTTTCACATTCTTTATTAGAGTTACACCAAGATACTTTATATTATTTGTGGCTACTGTGAAGGGTGTAGTTTCTATAATATCTTTCTCAGCCTATCACTTGTAAACAGGAGGGCTACAGATTTTTTTGAGTTGATTTTGTATCCAGGCACTTTAATGAATGTGTTTATCAGCTGTAGGAGTTCCTTGATAGAGTTTTTGCAGTCCCTTATGTATACTACCATATCACCTGTGAATAGTGATAGTTTGAATTCTTCTTTTCTGATGTGTATCCCCTTGATCTCCTTTAGTTGTCTTATTGTTCTAGTTAGTACTTCAAGTACTAACTAGAGGTACAGAGGTACAGAGAGAGTGGACAGACTTATATTGTCCCTTATTTCAATGGAATTAATTTAAGTTTCTTTCCATTTAGTTTGATGTTGGCTATAGGCTTGCTATATATTGCCTCTATTATGTTTAGGTATGTGCCTGCTCTCTCCAGGACTTTTAACACAAATGGGTGTTGGATTTTGTCAAGTGCTTTTTAAAAGTAAGAAGAGACTACTAAAAGAGTATTATTTTATCATAAACTAATCAAAAAAGTCAACTATCTTCATTATTAATATCGAGATTGTCAAATACATGATGGTAGAACGGGAATCTTCTAGCATCCTCTCACCTAGTGCAAGCACCAACACTGAGAATCACCCAAAGAGAACATATTTCACCCCCAAGAGTCTAGCTGCAAGTTGTAGTGTAATTGATGATGCTATAGACCTCGGACAAACATTCTGGAGAGGTGAAGAACAGTGTTACCACTCATGCAGGTTAACAGTGTCAAGAGAGAGTGTGACAGATCCTGGTTTCTCCCACAGGAGAAAATGAGAATGAGAGCCTACCACAAAACACCCAACTTTCTTTGCCATTTGTCAAAGTCTGAAATTAGAGGCAAGAGTCCATGGAACTTCCTAACTGTTCTTTTGTCTCCTTCTGTAAACCTGTCCATGAGGCATTTATAGTGAGTCTTTAATATTCTCAAAGTAGCCTCAAACATATCTAAAGGGATCCATACAACTCACCATAATCATGCCCAGTGGGCACAGAGTGTTTGGTGCATACCAGCCAGTATAAATACTGCAGGACTGGAACACACTAATTCAAACACTTCAGAGCATCACCCTTGAAAAATAACAGACAGTCCTAGCATATGGTCTTGGTTTTTAAAATCTAGAAAAGTCATATAGTCTTACACACACACACACACACACACACACACACACACACACACACACATACACACACACACTCGCAAAGGCTTCAGAGAGCCACAAGATCTCTAGCCAGGGTGTTTGGTTCTTTGTTCCTAAAGACACTCAAAGAAAGACTCTTATTCCTTCAAACCCAACACAAAGAAAGCATCAAGGAACAGAGAGTGTCAACAAATAATATCCGAGTAACTAGCCCTATGTACTTGAAGAATTTTTAACTGACTCTACAAAATACTTGTCTTAAGAAAGCTCTGCTAAGTATAAAGACAAATAAGCTCAATTAAATTAAGAAAGTACATTAATGTAGGACATTTAAGAAGGACAGAGAAATCATGGAAAAAGGCAAACAAATTATGGATGTAAATAACACAACGGACAAAATAAGGCACAGTAAAACTATCACTTCACAAGAAAGTTTGCAAAGTAAAAGTTATTTGTAGAAGCCTATTGAAAAAGTCTCACATCTGATGAAAGACAGAGATCTGGATAAACCAAGCATAAATTACCTCCAACAAGAGTCAAGAGAAAGAATCCTGTAAGAAGTAGAACAGACCATCAAAAAAGGAAGAGAGGCACAAAATAAATCAATACAGAAGGAAAGACATGGTGAAAAGGAAGGAAGGAAGGAATAAAATGAGGAAGGAAGGAATGTAGGTTAATGAACAGAACAAGAAATGACCCAGGTAAAGAAGGGATTGCGTACAAGACTACTGGTGAATCACCTGGCAGGTTCTTTACATGCTGACAGAGAGGGAATTGACAAATCAGGTGTTGAAAGAAAAAAAAATCCCAACCCCATAGATTTTACCTGACAAAGCTGTCCTGTCGAAATGAAGGAAAATCTAGGTGTGGTAGCATATGCCTTTAACTCAAGCATTCTGAGACTAAGGCAGAATAATAATTTCACATTATCCTGATCACCACAGTGGGACACTGCCTCAAACAAAACAAACCAAACAAAAATGTCTGAGAAAGTGACAGTGAGAGAAAACAAGGACTTTCTTAGATAAACATAGACTGAGGGTCTTCAACAGTAGCCCAGCCTTACAGGCAAGGCTCCAGAGAATGGGATTCTTGAATCAAATCACACAGCCTGGCTGAGCATAAAAAGAATAAGTATAATACACGAAGCAAGCATCACCTCTGTAATAACCACCAGAGCATATCTGTGATGTGGATTCACTTCAGCTTTAAAAAGATACACACTGAAAATGAAAGTTTAAAGACACCTTACATAATGGACAGCCAAGATGGTGCACTCATTACTTTTCTTGTTGGTGTGATCAAACAGCAGGTGAGAAGCAACTTAATGGACCACAGGTTTATTTTGATTCACAGTTTGAAGGCTTACAGCCCACCAGAGTGGGAAAGGCATGCTCACATTATGTTCTCAGTCAGGAAACAGAGAGAATGAGAAGAAGAGCCAAGCTGTTATACCTCTAAGCCTGAACCCAAAGACTCACCAGGCCTCTACCTCCCTAAAGGCTGATAGACACTCCAAACTGTGTCACCAGCCAAGAACCAATTACTGTCCCATGAGAGACCATGGGATAAATCGAGGACAGTTAAGCTACTGAGAGCATAACCTTAAAATAGACTATCCAGTCCCTTATTCTTTCTCTTTACTTCATGACCACTGTTGTCCGCTGTAAGATAAGCAACTCATTCTACCACTTCCCCAAATATGACACGCTGCCTAAGCAAAGGATGTGGGTAACAGGAGGGACTGTGCAACGGTGACCCAAATAAACTTTCCTTCCTGTAAGATGACTATTCCAGGCATTTGTTTTAGTAATGGAAGCTATCTAATGGAGCACACAAAACATAGTTTTAAATCAGAAACTGTGAAAAAGACAAATATGTAAACAACTTTCTCTAACTACAATGGTAGGAAAACTGAACTTAATCATAAGTAAGAAACTGACAAAAAATAAAGTCAATTAAACACCATACTCTCAACAATAAAATGGGTCAAAAAGGAATAAAAGAACTTTTTGTTTGTCTTGAGACAAAGAAAATGGAAACATACCAAGCCATAATTACTGTGATGTAGTAAAGAAAATTCTAATGGGGACTTTTGTAGCAATGAATACCAGCACTGAAGAGAAGGAAGATGACAAACACCCTGGTGTCGTAGGTTAAAAAGCAGAAAAATAGTAAGCTAATTCCTAAGTTAGCAAAATGAAGGAAACAACAAAACTAGAACAGCAATAAGTAAAATAGAAACAAAACCAAAAATAGTCAGTTTTCGTGGTACTCAGGAAGCAGAGGGAAGCAGAGCTCTGTGACCAGGTCAGCCTGCTCTAAATAGTTAGTAAAGGGAGAGCCAAGTTTACACAGAGACACCTATTGCCCCCTCAAAACAAACAAACAAACAAAAAACTAGAGAGATAGAGAGAAAGGAAACCAAAACAAACACAGTGTTTGTTAGTTTTTAAAAATATAAACAAAAGATGACAAGCTTTTGTGCTAAAAAAAAATAGCCCAAAATGAAATCAGAAAAGAAAGTCATTATAACCTGATACTGTGCAAATACAAAAGGCCGTACCTACATACTGCTATAGACATGAGAAGAGCAGTAAATGTGAGCATCTCAGATACATAGATAAACCTCCAGATATATTGTAACATATTGCTTCTAAATCAAGAAGATTGGAAATACTAATAAAACAATGAGTTAGAAAACCAAATCAACAATTCAAAATCTCCCATCAATTGAGATCCAAAGGTTGGCTGGGGAGACGACTCAGTGGTCATGAACATCACTCGTTCTGGCAGAGAACCAAAGAACTGAGTTCGATTCCCCTTGTTCACATGGCTCCTTACAAGTATCTGTAACCCTGGTTTCAGTGGATACAATCTCTCAGAAACACAGGGAAAATACCAATGTACAGAAAAGGAACAACAACAACAAAACAAACAAACAAACAAAACACAACTTTTAGCCAGGCATGGTGACACACGCTTCTAATCCGAGAGCAGCCAAGGCCACACAGAGGAACCCTGTCTCAAAAAAACAAAACAACAAAAGCAAGAACAAAAGCAAAAATTCAAAGGCATGTAGACTTCACTGGTACCACCTACTGACAATTAGAATAGAGAACATTTTATTTTTAAGATTTAAAAAATTAATGTAGGATCTCAACACACTGATGAAACTTACTATCTTCCTGCCTCAGACCCTGGAACAGCTAGTATTACAAGTGTGTACCACTGTACTTAACTTAATACAAACTGTTCTTAGATATTTCAAAACAGACAAAGAAAGAATAAGTCAAAACTTCTTTTATAATGTCATATTACACTGAAACAAAACCTACATAAGAAAACAGCAAGAAAAGGAGAGTACAAAACAGTGTGTTTGATAAATTCAAGGCGAGCAACCTCAGCAAATCATTACAAAACTAAATTCAACAATACATTAAAATTTTCATATTCAGGACTAAGTAGCTTTCAACCCTGGCATGTAACAATGGTTCAACACAGGCCAATCAATACATGTGATATTCCAGATTAGTAGAATAAGGACAAAATAACATGATTACTGTATAGGAAGCAGACAAGCTGATTGAAAATTTACCAGCCTTCTTAGACTACAGGTCTCCACATATGGAAAGAACATGCTTTAGCACAATAAGGGTTGCATGTCACAACTCTGCAGCCAGTATCATGTTCAGTGCTGGAAAGTTGCAAGTTTTCCACTAAGATTGGGAGCAGTGAAAGGAAGCCAATTCTATTCAACACAACATGAATAGTGTCACAGGCATGAGGACAAGTTGTACAGGCTTTGCCTGACAAAATACCAGAGATCTCTGACTGTCCAGCATGATGTCTAGACATACAGAACAGCTGTTGAGGCTTTGTTTGATGCAGTTCCAAAGATGTCTGGCTGATCACTATGCCATTAAAGACTATGTATGGTCCAGGTGTAATTTTGTCTAAAAACTACCTCAAAATCTGCCTTTTCTTCTAAAACTTTCTTTCTATTTCTCAGCCCTAATGAAATTCACACAGGGAAAACTTTTTCCCTCAGAGAATGTGGTGAGAAGGCTTTGGGCCAAAGGCTCAAGACAATAAAAGAATCTTGGCTCTGACCGTCATAAGCAGTAGGGCAGAAACTACTTGAAAGAAACTTAGGACCTTGACATAAAAATACCTAGCTAGATATTGTTAGCTGTAGAAAAGTTTCTTTAGAATCTGCTTTGAGACCAATAGAAGATGAGCTTGGAACATCATACTTTACAGATATTTTATAATAGAGGACCCCTTGGCAGTTAGTCTAGGCTTAGATAACACACCTGTTGGCTTGGGCCTGGGAATAAGGCAAGTATTCTCTTTATTAGAGAACATTTCACTCAAGCTTGTTGCTATTACATTCATGTAAACACTATGGCTTAGAGCCTGGGGTAATTTATGATTAAACTTTCCCAAGTATTGTTTAAGGAATAATAATCAGGTCATGCTGACCATTGCCTGGAAATTGATTGATATTTGCTGTATGCTTTATTGTAGATCATACAGAACTATTTGTATTTTTTTGTTAGACTGTTCTCTTGCTTTGTTAATTTTTAAATGTTCTATTGATTGTAAAAGATGAGAAAAATTATGATGTAATCTGCAATGGAAAAAATTGAACTTCACTTTAAATAAAATATTAGAGTTGGTCCCAGGAGTAACAGAGAAAGAGTAAGAGAACAAGCAACACAGAAAAGTAAAGTTCTCCTGGGCTTTAAGACCTTTCAGTTTGTACCTCATATGCCTGGGTCTTGTATTTACTTTTTTCCTCCCTTCATCAACCTCTCCTCAACAACTGGTTCCTTTACCTAGTTGTTCCCCAGTGATTGCTTTTCCTTAACCAACTGTTCACCACTTGTTCAATTCTCCCTGCTGTGGATCCACCAAAACTTTCTCTTCTTTTTTTTCCACTGGTCCTCAGAGCTTGACTGCTAGAGATAGCATACCAAAGAAAGATATCAAAAGCTTCAAAATTGGAATGGAGGAAAAACAATGTTTTCATTCCCAATGATACAATTTAACGTGTAGGAAATGTAACACCAAGTAACATTAGTGCCATAATTAAAGAGATGCACATATAGACTCATAGACTATGGTGGCATATACTATATCTGGGAGTAGACAAGAGGACTCACCATTAACCAAGAAATGATTTGTCAATTGAAACCTTATGCCAAAGGGTAAATCAGGTTTTCCAATGAAGTATCATTGGGTATATTGACTACACCTGTGGCCAAGCCCCATGCCCAGCAATAGTTGGCCAACACAAAGTGAACTCAGTGGTATTTTTGTTTCATTTTGTTTTGTTTTGACATTTTTTTTGTCTTATTGGCTGTTTGCTTGCTTGACTCTTATTTTCTGAGACTTCCTTTTTGGGGAGAGAGAGAGAGAGAGAGAGAAGACAAATTTGGATGTGTTAGGGAGATAGAGGAAATGGTAGGAGTTAGGGGAGGGAAAAAATCATGAAAACTGAAAAAGAAATAAAGAAAAAAACAAAAATAAAAAAGTATATAGTAAGACAATTAAAAAATATTTCTTTCCTTAAAAAAAGAAAGAAAGAAACACATATAACCATGGAAACTACACACAATATTTGATGAAAGACTTACCTTCATAATATTTAAATTTATTTTCATTTATATATTCACTTTACATCCGAATGGTAGCCTCTTCCTTCCTCTCATACACATCCATCCCTCTTCCCCAATCACCCCTCCCCTTCTCAGAAAAGAGGAGCCCTTCCACCAACCCACTCCAGCACATCAAGTCATATTAGTACTAAGTGAGCTCATCCTTATCCCCTGAGCCCAAGCAAAGCAACCCAATTATGGGGAGGTGATCAAAAGTGGGCAACAGAGTCCATGTCATAGACAGCACCTGCTCAACTTACTACGGAACCCACATGAAGATCAAACTGTCCATTGGTTATATAGGTGTAGGGCACCTGGGTCCAGCCTCTTCATGGTCCTTGGTTGGTGCTTCCATCTCTGTAAGCCCCCTAGGTTAGTTGACTCTGTTGGTCTTCTTGTGGCATTCTTGCCCCTCTGGGTCCTTCTATCTACCCTCACTCTTCCACAGGACTCCCAGAGCTCTGCCTAAGCTTGGCTGTTAGTTTCAGCATCTGATCTGATCAACTGCTGTGTTGGGCCTCTCAGAGGTCAGCTATGCTAGGCTCTTGTCTATAAGTATAGCAGAGTATTATTAATGGTGTCAGAGGTTGGCTGTCTCCCAAAGAGTGGGTCACAGGTTGGGCCAGGCATTGGTTGTACATTCCCTCTTTATCTTTATTTCTGCAGAATACATTTAGAATCAAAGGTTTTATAGGTGGATTTGTGTTCCCCTCCCACTGCTGTAAGTACTGCCTGGCTAGAAGGTAGCCTTCTAAGTCTGCTTGTCCCCGACTGCTAGAAGGCCCAGCTAGTGACATCCCATATCCTCTCTGTCTCAGGATTCCACCTTGTCTTTGTGATACCTCTGTACTTGGTTTCCTTTTCTCTCCAAGGCTCCTAACTTCCCCTTCCCACTCTCTCTACAGTTTACAGTGTCCCAATTCCTTCCACACACCCTCTCCTACCCAGTTCCCTCTCTACAGGCTGTTCAGCTGTCTAGTCTATTACCCCATATGAATGAGATCTAAGGAGGACCTCCAGTGGGTCCTCTTTGTTACTTAGCTTCTTTGGGTCTGTGAATTGTAGTATGGTTATCCTGTAATATATGGCTAATATCTGCTTATAAGTGAGTACATATGCAAAGATGTGGACAAAAGTAGCCCAAACCCTGTTGGTGTGGACAGAAACTATTATTCACTTTATAATGCATAATGTGAAGACACTGAAAATGTGAAGACAATGACTAACATATAATCCACCAGTCTCATTTCTTGGTATAAATCCAAATGGTATAAAAATCAATTTTTCAAAGAGACATTTTTCACTAGTATCTTCAATAGGAAACATTATCTTGTGTATACCTGGGTTTTTTAAAATTATTTTATTATGTTTAATTTTAACATACACACATATTATTGCACATTAATAAAATAAACTACATATAGCAGGAAGAACCATGAGTTATATAAATATAAATCATGAATTATGTAAATATTACATTCATAGTGATTTGGCTATTTGTATTTTTCAAACAATGTAAACATCTTTCCTATCCTGTTGCATCTAAATTTCTGAATGACAATCAATATCTATCATATCACATCTCTATTAACTTAAAACACCTATCTTGACCTAAAAAGATCTTATCCCCTAACCAACTAAACTTGATTTTAGGATTAAACTATCTGATCTTCAACCCCCATCAGAGATGTGAGAAGGAATACAACTTAAATGCCTGTATGAACCAGAAGTGAAGGTTAGCAGCTTCCAAAATGAAAAAAAAAAATGACAGAGAGAGTTTACTGCATGAACAGTCACTCAACACTCTATAAAGTTGCAGCAGCATCTTCAGCCTTCTAGCCTAATATTTCTGCCAGACATATTTGCAAGGCAGGAACTATTGAGGACTTGCTTACCCTGTCTTGGCAGAGTTCGGCCGTTAACTCTGCCTGCATCTAAGCTTGCCCATTTTTATGGAGAATTCTATCTGTTGCATAAAGAAGGACGTTTTTCTCAGTGGCTGGTTTGTCGCATTTGAAGCCACCTCCATAAGGAGGTTCTTTGGCGTTGATCATCTTCTTTGAGGTTGGCTGAGTGTTTCTAGGAGTTAAATTGTCTTGTTGTCAAAGAATCATTAGAATAAAAAAACTCTTTAAATTCCATATTCTGTAGGTTTCTGAGGCTTTTGAAGGTGTTTCCACACATGGAGTCAAGTAATACATATATATGCACTATATATGTACATATATGTATGCATACATATTGAGTATAACTCAGCCTTAAGAAGAATGAAAACCTATTGTTAGAGCAACATACTGTGAAGTTACCAGGGAATGGGATGTTAAGCTTGCCATCAATATCACTGACCCTAGGGTATCTCCCTATTCCTGTTGCCTAAACATGTTTGGTGCAGAGCTCTGAAGTATTTGGTGCTGAGAATATTTACACTGTATGTCTATAAGATTATTGTGATGTCACTCCTCAGGTGTATGTGGCCCATCCTTTATTTAAGAGAATCGTACAGTTTGGGATGGAGACTGTGGCTTTCCATAACACTGTGCAGGGTATCTTTCTGTACTTGAAAAATGTGTGCACTAAAAACTCACATCCAAAATAATAGTATGAAGACTTATAGGTGTCTGTGGGTGACTGTGTCACTAGGCCTCTGCCTCATGGTGGAGGGTAGTAATCTTTACAGAGGAGATAGAAGGACCTACCTTGTTCCGTGTGCTGTGTGAGGATGCAGTGACAGTAACCGTCTAGAACAGAGAGCAGCCACCATGGACACACGTCCTGCTGGCACATGACCTTGGGCTTCTCAGTCTCTAGTGCTGGCAGAAGCATTCTCATTTTTTGTCAGTTGTTGGGTCTGATGTCCAGTAGATAGGGTAGCATCCTGAACATATGGAGCCATGTCCTGAAAGTCAGAGGTAGTTCACTTCTGTGTATGTGAAGTGCTCATGCATGTGCACCAGATAAGCACCTACTGGTCCTGGAGGTTTTCGGCATGACAGTCATTTACAACAGGCATTTGACAGCACTTGGCTGCTTCTCATGGGTCCATTTTGCATCCCAGCCTTGGTCCAGATCCTTGTTTTGCACTGATGGGAGAAGATAGCATTCCCCTGTCTTTGCTCCTGTAAGCCACAATTTCTGGCTCAGTTCTTACACCACTGTGACTTATCTGACACCTCCCTTGGCTTTGCTGTTGCTTCTGTGGAGTCCTAGCCTCCCCCTGAAGCCTAGGCTGGAATCTAACTCCTTAACCTCCTATCTCAAGCCCATATCTAGACTTCCAGTGTATTTATCTGTATCTTTGGCTTGTATTTTGAAGACATAAGTATGTGGATTTCAACTACTGGGTAGCTGGAGAAATGATAGACCTTTTAATGGGTGTGAAAAGTATTGCTTCACGTTGAGATAGAACAAAGATGTGTCAGTCTTAAAAGTTTGGTAGTGGTTTGAGGTGCAAAGCACACACATGAAGACCAACACAATGAGAGCACGCCCTGGGATTCTGAGGTAGCATGTAAGGATGTCCGGAAAGGCAGAAGCTGGAAGCCAATAGAGAAGACAAGATGCCTCTCTTATGTGGTTCACAATAGAGGCAACTTGCTTGGAAAGGCAATGTTGAATGCGTAAATACTCCTTAAGGCAGTGTGTTAAGACACTTCAGGAAAGCCATGAGGAGATTGGAGTGAGCTACCGAAATGGCTAGGAAAGGGCCGCATGTGAAAGCACCTGGAAAGAAGTTAGGGCACAATGGATGCACACAGTGTAGGGCAGCAGTCAGATTTTTCATGCAGCGCTTACTCTGCAACACGGGTATGAGAGATTGACACTGGCCTTGTGATCTGAGCTTGCTTTTCTCTTCATGTTCTTTATTACCTTCCGCATTGGGGTTGGTGTCTCTGCTCCTGAAGTATTCTTTTAGCTGATTGCCAATACTCTCTTCAGAGCTGACTGACGGCATCACAGAAAAATTCTGTCACATAAGTGAATGACAGAGGCACAGCATCACTCAGATGAATGTGTGCTGCTTTCTACAGCCATCAGCCCTCACTCACAAGGAGAGAAGATACTGACTTTATTAAACAGTGACTCACGCTCACTCGTAAAATTACTTTTTCTTCTCTTTCAAACTCTAAGGTATGCATTTCTAGTGTAATCTATCAGTGACTAGGGGAAAGTCCTCTCACCTTCCAAAGCATCACTTAAAGGCTTTTATATGCTTTAATGCTGTTAAATATAATATATCTCGGAAGAAGTACAGTTTTCTTTGAGATACCTTTATCTTTTATTCAAGAAATTTTTTCTGATTACTTTTTCTAAAGCAAACTTTGAGGTCCAGCTCCATGATTCTTAGTATTTGCCTTGATATAGGATACCTGATCTTCTTATATGTGGAGCTTAAAGCTACTCAGGGGCAAAAGTAAATACAAAGAGTTTATGTCACACTTAGAGAAAAGTAAAGTTTCTTCTGACTAAATATTTTTTTCACCTTAATTTTGTCATGAGAAGTTCTTGTAGGTCTGAAATTCCTTTGCCAAGACATTCTATGTCCATATTCTTAATCTATAAACAATGTTGTAACCAAACAAGTGAGTTAATGGTATGTTTATGGTCAACGTTTCAAAGAAGGATGTATCTTCATTCCAGTGAGCAAATGTTTTACAGGATGATTTACTAGATGTCACAAACAATAAGCTACATAGGCACGATACTGCAGAAAGGCACATGCAGTATTGCTGCCCATCCAAGTGCTGAGATGCACATCAGCACAAAATAAAATGAAATGAAACACCGGGCATCTCCATATGTCCTCTTACAATTTACTGTCCTTATTTTCAACACAGATTCCTAGTTTTGATGTGGCTGCTACTAATTGATGAACTATGTTATGAAAAAAAGGACTATTAGCTCACCATTTAATTCCCATTTTTATGTATTCAACTATATTTGAATTTCTCAGCCAAGATTTTAATTGATTTTTTTGTAGTAGCTGGCTGTTAATAGGACAATTTGTCAATACAGTAATAAAACAATTGTCTCGCTAACTTGGGGAGTTCAGTTCATCAGATAACACAGTTGAGTTTTGTTTCATTAATTGGTTGCAGGTGTGGGGGCTGTTGGATGAAAGAAACAAATCCCCATGGAGCTGTGGAAATCTGGGTCAGAGGTCATAGAGAAATTAGTTAAGCATGATGGGTCAACAGTGGCCCAGACAGGTGGCCCAGCCTCGTCTCCCTGCCATTTCCTGTGCTTTTACTCAAACAGGGGTCTCTTGCACTCGGGCATAGGTCAACAAAGGGAATTCTCAGTCTAATAAACTAGGATCTAAAGCTGCTCTCATCCTGTTCACACAGCACCCTCCATGCCCAGCCAGCATTAACGTCTCCAGGTGAAACGTCTTCCTCTGTCTTGCATGGTTGCGAAGACACTTGTGAGAGCTGTGTGTACCCAATCCAAAGAAAATGAGTCATGGTCTCCAAGGAGACACAGGGATGCTGTTTCTCAAGAAAGAAAAGAAAGAAAGAAAGGTAAGGTGTTCATTCTTGCTTGAAAGAAACAGTTTCAGAAGAGATTTGATGTCAATAAAAACTACATTTAACATTTCGAACTGCTCAGTGTTCACACTCTCTTGCTAATCCAGAGCCGTGACACTTGGACTCTCGGTTTGGTTCCTTTCATTTCACCCTTAGCAACCCTTTGCTCATGATGCATGCTTTAGCGTTAATGCTATGTTCAGTAAGGATGCAGGACTTGTTCTCTGGCATCTGTCCCGTGTGTGTGTGTGTGTGTGTGTGTGTGTGTGTGTGTTTACAATATCACAGGGCCTCTCTCCAACAGTGAGTGGTTACTTTCCAAACACTGTCTAAACAAATTAAAATTTCAAATTCTCCTTAAAAAGTCCTCTGGGTTAAGGGACAGGTAGGCTTGCATCCACTTTGCTTCTAAGTCTTCAGAAGGCCAAGCTGAAACCGAATGTTCAAGTAGGCAAGTCCAGAGGGTTAGAATCCTTCTGCACCCTGGGAGGTTCCAAAGCTATGGGCACCTGCATTCCTAAATATTTGAGCCTAAGAGGGGGCCATTGAGAGAGCGCCTTCTGATAGGGTGTGCAGTTCTCTCATATCAGTAGCTTGAAAGGAGGGGCTTAGAAATCACAGATAGAAACTTGAGTTCTGTAGTTTGAGTAGCTATTTCCTCTCATAAGGAGGACCCCTGGGGTGCGACTGGAAGGTGAGACTTTGGAAAGTGAGTATGTCATCAAGGCAGACTTGAGAATGCACGGTGCCCTTATAAAAACCAATGCAAATGCCTCCCAGCCTCTGCCACAGATAAGGACACAGGCAGGACACGTGCTCAGAGAAAGCTGTGAACACAGACAAAGAAACAAGCCCACACCAAACATTTCATCAGCCAGTTACCTGACTTTGAATATCACCCTTTACAATGCTGAGGGGTGGCTTGCTCTTGTTCGTATGCTCCCTAGTCAGGGGAAATTTGTTATGGAGGCTGACAAGGACCAAGACGCTAGGCCGAGAATTAACCCACCAGTTAAGCTTGTGCCCACAGGAAAATGCATCCCAAACATTTTCAAGGAAGTGAAAAAATAAAGAAGTCCGATGGGAGGGCCTTGAGATGACGCCTTCCCACCACGGGTGACCATTCATCTACGGCCCTGTGTCACCAGATCCATGGTGGAGTACTGTGAATATGGAGGCCAGAGTAGCTGGGCAATTGTGTGTCTCTCGCTTCAGAGTGGAGGGAGCTGTGAAGGAAACCAGGAATAGAACCCTTAAGACATATTGAGAAATGACCACTGTTACCTCTTTTTCTTCAATGTTAGCGTAGAAAATAGCAAGTCCCTTGTGGCCTTTCCATAGTTGGCCTCCACTATGCCAACACTTCCCACTCCGTTTGCCCTGAAGCCTTCTTAGCCTTGTATTCCCCTTTTCATTTCCACATCTCTGTCTGTCTGTCTGTCTGTCTGTCTGTCTCTCTCTCTCTTGCTCTCTGTCTCTGTCTCTCTGCCTCTCTCTCCCATCTCTCTCTCCCATCTCTCTCTTTCCCCCATCTCTCTCTTTCTCTACCCCATCTCTCTCTCTCTTTCTCTCTCCCATCTCTCTCTCTCTCTCTCTCTCTCTCTCTCTCTCCCATCTCTCCCTCTGTCTGTCTGTCTGTCTGTCTGTCTCTCTCCCCTCCCCCTCACTTTCTCTCCTTCCCCTCTTTTTCCCATCCCTTAAATTTCTTTATTTTCTTCTCCTGGCCTCTGTTCTTTTCTGGTTTCTCTGGAGAGGAGCAGATCTACATGAGGGAACAAGAGTTGTGGTTTACTAATAGGAATGCAGTGGGACATGCACTCATGTTTGTAGTTCATAACCGTGCAGAACAGATCCAAGCGAGGTGTAACTTGCATAAAGCCTAGCCTTGACCTAGCTTCAGAACTCCACAAGCTCCACCTCACTTTCTCTGAGTCCCTGAGCCCTTTGCACACTGCCTGTTCAGTTGCGCTATGAGAAGCTGCAGCTGTGCACATCTCACTTTCCATAGGCAACACTATTCTCTCAAATTATTTTTGAAGGAGCACTGAGAACAGGAAATGGGTCAACAAATATACTATTAATTCCTAGAAAATTCTTTCCACTTGACTGAAGACCAACACTAACATTGCATGGTCTTTGTTCTATTTTAAGGAAGAGAATTTTAATCATCTTTAAGAAAATTGTCTATTGTGTGACTGTATTTTTCCTACTATGTAAATTTGATGTAGACACATTAAATTGTTCTCAAGTAGCAATAGTGGATATTAAACTTTAGTGCCTGAATTTTAAGATTTTACTTAAAAGTGTGTTAAGATCTACTTTATTTTTACATGCCCCAATTCAAATAAAAATCAGTCTTATGTTTACATACTCAAGTACTCCATATACTAACTAAAAATCCATGAGTCCCACTGAGTGTTCTACGTTTAGCAATAAGTAAATTTATGTATCATGAGGCATTATTAAGAAACACTAGAGTGTTGGTATACAGTGAGTGCTTGGTGGGTGAGACCCTCTGCACTGTCTGCCTCATTCTTCTGTTTGTGTAGTTAGATCTGTGTAAGACATTAAGCACCAGCAACAGTAACAACAACAAAGATGGAGATATTGATTTAAATTATTCACACTGGTAGAGTCTAGCCTAGATACTCACTACTTATATCCCAAAGTCCTTTCAAAATTGAACTGCACACTCCCCATCTTGATGTTATAGGTCGCTTTTATTTGTAAAGGCTTAACTCAGGTCTCCAAAATGTTTCTGTGTTGCTTCCTGCCTCTTTGATAGGCTGCTTTCCCAATCCTGCTCTAACTAGAGACACTTTGATAGGGTTTTTGTTGTATTATGCATCATGAGCTAAAGCAAATCAGGTTTCATAGTGATTTTCAAGGTTTGATCTCAACTCTGGGCACCCAGAAATGCAGTTTCCCCAATCTTGATGTTGAAAAGGTCCTGCAAATGAAGCTCTCCTAAACTTATATTTTTTTTATCAAAACTTATCTCATGAAACATATTTAAATCTCTTATTTTCAATACTCCTTGCTAAGGTACCCTCTAACAACACACAGGCAGCTACAATACATGAATAGTCATAGATACAAAAGACAAATGGGATCTCACGTAAAGGGTATGATACTTTAAGCCATTTTTATCCAGTATTAATTTTCTGTTAATTACCTCTTAAACCTAATATTAAAATAAAGCAAAGGCACATATTTGACAGACAGTTAAAACAAACAATTCTCACTTGAAAACAAAAGATAAATTAATCATAAACCTTAAACTACCAGGTGGCCCCAATAAAATGACTTAAATTGGATGTATTTAAAAATCATATACAACTATTTGAAGTGATATTACATTTTTATATTTTAGAGTTGGCAAGAAAATAAATGTCATAATTTTTCTACTGTTTTACAGTTAAATCAATGCTCCACTTTTTAGGTGAGCGCTCTATTGGTACCCGACACTGAGTGCCAAGTATGTGCAGACAGAGCCAGCTCTCATTTGCCTTTATTCAATTATAAAATGATTACAGAGAGAGTCTTTCCCCAGCTACCCAAAGCAACTGCCCACAGGTTCCCACTGCCCAACTCCATGTCCTTCTAGTTTAAGTAGAATTGAATATTCATTCATCAAAAAGAAACAAAATTGTTGTTTTCTCAAAACCTAGCATTGTGAAAAGTGGCCCAAAATTTAGACTTAGATAGGTCACAGGCTCTAGAGAAAAACCTACCACCACCAATGTATTCTACTAAACTGACCCCTAACAACACATTGTCATGCCAACAGCTCACTCAGCCCTCATCAGAGGAGCCACTTCATGCAGTAGACAGTAATTAGCACAGAGACCCACAATTGGACAGTGCAGAGGATCTGAGAGTTTGGAGAACTCAGCACCAAATGTGACGTCTTCCTAAAACCCTATCCGTAAAGGTTCAGAAACCTATGTGGAGGTGGAAAAAGAAAGAATGTAAGGAACACAGGGAGTAGATAACTCCAAAGAAACATCTTCCAGACACACGAGGAATGATAAGCACATGACCTCATGGAGACTGTCGCAGCACGTACAAGGCATGCATGGATTAAAACAAACAAACAAACAAACAAACAAAACCTCCAGCACTGAGGAGGAGAGTGAACACAAAGTTGCATCTCTAAACAAGAAGCTGTTTGTAATTGTTACCTGTTGGCAGATAGAAAATCAGGTGTCCCCCCCTCAAGAGAGCACCACTGGGCATACCAACCATATTTTTTGTCTTACTTGTTTTCTTTTCTCTTTTGACTTTCAATTTTTTTTTTAGGTTTTTTTTTTTTTTTTTTTTTTTTTTTTTTTTTTTTTTGACAGAGAGAAATAACATGCAGTAAAGGTGAGTAGAGAAGTCTCGAAGATACAGGAGAAATTAGGGAGGGAAAAGGATATGATCGAAATATATTAGAAATTTTAAGTAAGAACATGTATTCCATTCCACGAAACGGAAAAAGAGCCATTGCTCACTGGTATGACACAGTGAGCAAGCAAAGCAGATTGAAGACAAAGTGATACTACTTTTTGTGGCCCACCAAAATAGAACTTTAGGATAAAAACCCATATTGAAGGGAATGAAAATTATAACCAGTTAGATTAACTTTACTTGCCAATATTGATCAAAACTCTATTCTAAACAAGGCATGGTGCCTTTTAAACCCAGCAACTGGGGAGGCAGAGGCAGGCTGATTTCAGTGTGTTTGGGACAGCCTGCTCTACAAAGTGAGTCTAGGACAGCCAAGACTACACAGAGAACTGTCTCCAAAAAGCAAAACAACAACATCAACATCAACTTCATCATCAACAACAACAACAGCAACAACCTCTATTCTACACGTTTTATTTTGTATTTTGTTTTCTAGCCACAGATAACTTAAACCACGTCTGAGTTGAGACTTTTGGCTTAACTTACTGAAGTCGTCCATTCTTCTCACTCCTGTGTGATGGAGAACCACCCACACACACCCTCCTTCATCATCCGTGGGCCCAACATTAAAGTAAGCACATTTGGGTTGTTGGCTGGGAATTGAATGGTAATGCTATTCAAGTACAATTCAATACCACACTTTGTGACCAGGTAAACTGATTACCACAGCTCATACATAACCATAATTCTACTCCATTAACAAATGGGCAGAAGCAGACACTGGATACACACAAAAAGCTGGTTTCTAAGAATCTGGCCATGTTTCTTACTGTAACGTAGGATCAGCAACTCGGAGCCTATTAGGGCTTGTGTTTGAGCTTCCATGAAACGGGGCAGACAGAGAGTTTAAGGTAGATTGTCTAAGGGGGAGAGATATGCCTGTAAATTCCCCACAGCTGTCCTAGAAGGTAAGATTGTCACCACAGAAGCTGTACAGCCATCTCAATGTCCACTGCCATCTGTTGATTCTCCAAAGACTGCAGTGGGGGTCATGTCTTGCATGTGAATGCATCTAAGGTAAAGTTTAATCAGAATGCACTTTAGCCTAAATGTTATGGTTATATTTCTACTGCCTGCTCTTTTATTGCTGCAAAAATATAGTAGGGACAGTGTTTATAAACTGCCAATAGGTGATCACATTTTAATGGCAACTGATAAGAAAAATAGGAGCCCTTGAACTTTCTACTTGATCCATTTTATGTCTAATTTTTTGTGAACAGCCATTTAGTGACAGGCACCTATAAATTATACCTTTGATTTTACACACACACACACACACACACACACACACACACACACACACACACACACAATTTGATGAATAAAATGTTGATTTCTTCTGCTGCACTTTTGGTAATCCTTTTTGTTAAACTGCATGAATACAGCATTTACTTAAATATATTCCAGTGTAAATAGTCCAACTGTTCTTCTATTTGAAGCTTTAGGAAAAATAGGCCTGATGGATAATATGTGGAACCGTGTGTGTGTGTGTGTGTGTGTGTGTGTGTGTGTGTGTGTGTGTAAGATTTTGTTCCTTCTCTTAAGCATGAACAGGGCATAAGTTGTTTTCAAGCAAGCTTCGGACTCCTACAGCTCCAGCTGTCATGTGTAATTAAACATTTGGCCTCCACAATTACTCTACAGTGTACATATGCCAGCGTCTCAAGCCAGGAATATGCATTTCAAAGAAGAATAATTCCCTAGAAATCCTAACTTGACAGGAGCAAAGACAGCCTGAAGGAAAGTAGTCACTAAAAACTGTAAGGTTAGGATCTGATGATTAAAAAAGAAGCTTCAAGAAAGACGACCCTTAACTAAACCAGTCGGGGGAGCAATGGCAGTCGGCAAGCTGACTTCTGCATGGGGATTCTGACTGGGAACCTCTTGGGGTAATTTAATATTATCAGTGTGGTTCACCTTGCTGAATTAATATCATTTAAACAGATATTTTTCTTAAAGCACATTCTGTATCACTTATTTCTTCATGAATCTTTAAAACATTAAATTGATGATTCATGTTAAGTCTGTAGCTGATCTTTTCGGAAAGCATTTCTCTCCACCTCTTTCTGCCCATCACCCCACTTTACAGTACAGATGATTCTACTTACCAATAGATTTTGATATTGCAGAAAAATAAATAAAGATACATAATGCTGAGTTGACATTTTCATCACATCTGTTTTTAGCGATTTGTCTCAATTACATTTCCAATTCTTCAAGAATAAAACCAGTCACATAATTGTCATTAAAAGGTATTTTAATAGAATCATTTGGGCAAAGTACTATATAACAAAACTGACATTTGTTTTTCAGGCATATCTCTTAGATGTAGTCAGTATTGTGTATTCTATATTTTAAAAGTACATAAAAATGTTTTCAGATAGCTTCAAAAACAACAGAAATAACTGATAAACATTCTTTCACTATCTTCTTAGAAAATATTAGTTCAAGGCCAGCCCACTCTCGAGTTGTCTCTCCTCCTAGCAATAGTTAAGAAATATAATACAAATGATCACAAATATTCAGGAATGGTTTTATTATTTCTTTTCAGAATTTTACTGCAAAGTACAACTGTGTTACTTATGATAAATACCATTTGTGGGATGCAGTTTT
The DNA here is from genome assembly GCF_903995435.1 of Acomys russatus. Classification (NCBI taxonomy): domain Eukaryota; kingdom Metazoa; phylum Chordata; class Mammalia; order Rodentia; family Muridae; genus Acomys; species Acomys russatus. The sequence continues at coordinate 2,771,111 of NC_067147.1, forward strand.
TAATTTTTTATCTTGAGTGCAATGAAAGTATTTATCAATGGCCTCCATAAAGGTATCACTCAGAAACTAATGCCTTAGCATCCACAGAATACCCGTGTATTGCTTCATGTGGGAGTCTAGAACCAATAAAAATGGTTTCCACCTCCCTTTGCAGTAGAAAAATTTAGCATCATTCAAGTTGATACTCAGTCTTTGAATGTCAGCTGAGGCTTGGGAATGTTTTCCAAATTAAGAGAGAAGGCTTTGACAGAGTGAACGAATCTTTACACTAAACAGTAATCATCTCCGAAGTCTCCAATTTAGTACAGAGAGAAGAAATCAAAGAAACATCTGCATTTTCCTACCTCAGTAAGTCTTTAAGGGCTCATCTACATTTCAATCTTACCTGTATTATTATACTTACATAAGACAAATTTGGCACAAATGTGACATTTTGGGCAGAGCAAGAAAACAAACTGAGTAACCACAGATGCAGATATTGAATCTTCTGCAAACAAAAAATAGACACAAATGAATAAAACAGGATGCAGGTTATTAATCCAGTTAGGTTTATCTGATGAAGTAAATGTCAATGTTTAGCGCCTGGGTTATCTCTGGCTATAGGCTATGAGCAGGCCATGTGCTCTGACACATATACAACACACTTTACTACAGATAAAGTACAGAGTTCTCCTCACAGCTTTTGGATCCTTCAAGGCCCTGGATAGTCTGTGGTTTGTAATTTTCTGCACATCTACCAAACCACCCACTCAGTGCTGCATCAGATTTATAATAGAGTTCCCAGGAGTGGAAAAGTGGCTTAGGGGACAAAAAACCTACTGTCAAGCCTGATGACCCAGGTTCCGTGCCTCTACGTGAACAGTAGCGTGTGTGCACATGCATGCATACAACAAAAGAAAAATAAACCAATAAAATAAAACAAACAAAGAAGCAAAAACTGATTTTAACATATGTTTTCTTCATCTGTGGATTTCACAGTGTTAAAGTTGTTTGTTTTGTTAAATTGGTTCTTAAAAGAGGTGGCAAAGCATATGATTATAACTGTATTGACAGATGACTTTATTGTATATGTAGGAAATGTCAAATAATCTAAAAATAATCTACCAAGTGACTCTAATAAGCGAACTTGGCAAGAGGCTCTGAACACAAGCTGAATATATAAAATATAACTGAATTTCTAACAGAAGCGTTAAAAAGTTTAGAAACTGAAAATTTTAAAGTATCAAGATAACATAAAAAATGAAATACTGAAATATAAATCTGTCAAAATATGTGTGGGACCTGGTGGGAAGTGCAAAACAGGAGAAGAAGTGAAGAAAGAGGTTGCCAATCACAACGTTTCACATCGTGCACGTATTATGTACCATGATGTGTGCTGTACATTTTGTTATGTACCATGCTGTGTGTTATGATCTATATGCCTTGTTGTATGCCATGCTGGGTGCCATGTCTTTTGTTCTATGATATGTTTTATGCTGTTTTGTGCGCTGTGTTCTATGTCATGCTATGTACGATGTATGTTCTATGCCATGTCATGTGCTGTGTTGTATGTCCTATATTGTGTTCTGTGCTGTGTCCTATGTTGTGCTGTGTACTGCATTGCATGTTGTTTGCCATGTTGACAGTGAGAGGCTCAGTATCAGAGACAAGTTTGGTTACTCCATCTGGATCCAAAGACTGCCTTCACCCAAACACAATCCTAGAAATATTTTCTTTATAAATCAACGAAGTAATCTTAAACTCTTTGTTAGGAACATGGAAGCAATGTAGACTAGCTAGATGAGTGTGACAGGAAACAAGGCAGACACTTATATGTCCTGATTTCTTGTTAAGGCAAAGTCAGAGGGTGGTGTGTTTGAAAACCAACCAACCAACCAATGAACAAACAACTGTGGGAGACACAGGAGCAGAAGACAAACCACACTGTGAGGCCAATGGGCTTCACAATTGTGAACGGAATTCATTGGTAGAGTGGGGAAAGGAAGAAAGTCATTTTAACATAAGCACCAGAAAGAATTGGATAGTTATATCTAGATAAAGAATAAGAACCTTTTTTCAAGTATACTTTGCTTTCCATTTTTAATTTATAATTCTCATACAAAGCTGAAGAGTATAAACTTCTGGAGGATAACTCGGGAAAAGACACTTCTGATCTTGGTGGAGACAAGCGTTTCTTAAGCCCATGCACTAAATGCACGTTAAATTAAGGGGAACCTGATAGCTAGACATCCCCAAACGTGAAAGCTATTGATGTTTTAAAAATAGTACTAAGCTGGGCTTGGCAGCACTGATTTATAATCCTGCTACCCTGGAGGATAAAAAGTTTGAAAGTGCCCTGAGTGACAGAGCAAGACCTCATCAATAATAAATAGATGCCAGATTAGATAGATGAAAGATGATAGATAGATAGATGATAGATAGATAGATAGATAGATAGATAGATAGATAGATAGATAGATAGATAAGCTGTAGATCCACAGATAACTGTTACATCATTCACTGGAAAAGTATTCAACATTAAAGAGAAGCTAACCACTAATACAAGAAGCAATGTGGATGTGCTGTTTATGCCATGAGCTAACCAAGACTCAAGACAATGCTCTGAATTCCATGTCCATGGCACTTCCCTGACACAAGAGAAACTTTCTGGTCACCAGGACCTTGGAAGTCACAAGCACTTGCCTGTGAAGGCACACATAAAAATTTCCTGTGTGTAAAAATTGGTTAATATCTTTTTCTAAGTGTCACGATGGGAACACAACTCCTCCTTTAAAATCACACTGTGGCCCTTTCCAGGCAGCGCAGAGCGATGGGCATCTCTCGGGACAACTGGCACAAGGGCTGCAAGACCGGGGTTAAGAGAAAGCCCTACCACAAGAAGCAGAAGTATGAGCTGGGACGGCCTGCTGCCAACACTAAGATTGGCCATCACATACACACACTCTGAGTTCGAGGAGGCCCTGAGACTGGATGTGGGGAACTTCTCCTGGGGCTCTGAGTGCTGTACTCGTAAAACAAGGATCACTGATGTCGTCTACAATGCATCCAATAACGAGCTGTGCGAACCAATACCCTGGTGAGGAACTGCAGCGTGCTCGATGACAGCACTCCGTACCGACAGTGGTTACTGCACTGCCCCTGGGCCGCAAGAAGGGGGCTAAGCTGACTCCTCAGGAGAAAGAGATTTTTAATAAAAAACGATCAAAGAAAAGTCAGAAGAAATACGATGAGAGGAAAAAGAACGCCAAAATCAGCAGTCTTCTGGAGGAGCAGTTCCAGCAGGGCAAGCTTCCTGTATGTATTGGTTCAAGACCAGGCCATTGTGACAGAGGAGATGGCTATGTACAAGAGGACAAGGTGCTCCATCTGAGAAATATCAAAGCCTGGAAAGACAAATAAACCGTTTATAGCTGGTGTAATAAAGGTGTTTATTGTTCAATAAAAAATTTTAAAAAGTAAAATAATATCATACTGTGGTATGGTAGTACCTGCCTATAGACTCAACCATTAGCATGGTTGAGCCAGGAGGAGTGCTTGAGCCCGTGAGTTCAAGGGTATCTTGGGCAATAGACAGAGATACTCTATCTAAAAACAAGCAAACAAATAAACAAAAACAGAAAAATAATAAGCTTAAGTAGCTCATTTCATTAACGCAAATTATATCAGAGTAGGAGAAAAGTGGACTCAGGAAAGTTACAAGAGATTAACAAGGGAAACTAATACCATTACAGAGGTGAAAGGTGTTTTTCAATAAAGTTGATTAGATGAAGAGGATATGAGGGCAGATTTGAGGGAGCTCCATACAATTAACTGAAATAAAGTGTTGTTTGTGAAGACCACAGTGACAGACCCTAGAGCAGCCAGTGTCAGTGCACAGAAAGCCCTTGCCTGTACTGAAGGCAGCTGGGAGGTTGCTACTCAGCTTGCCTAGAGGAGACTCCTTCTGAATGCACAGTGTGACTTTCTAGATCCCTGGAGAGCCTCCTTTGCAGCAAAAAAAAAAAAAAAAAAAAAAAAAAAAAAGAAAAGAAAGAAAAAGAAAAAGAAAGAAACCAACTAGTGAAGTCAATTCTGGTGAAGTCACTTAATTACCAGGCTGAACTATGAGCAATTAAGCAGAGAAACAAATCTGCCTAAACAGCTCAACAGTTTCTCAGCCAAGGCGCCGCCACAAAGAGGCTAAATTCCTGCCGACAGTAGATCAATGTCAATGAAGATCTGAAGGAAAGGGTGTCTCAAGAATTTTATAATCAGATGAAGGTTCCTTCTAGTTCAAAAGGACCAAAGTGACACCAATAATCCCTTCTGGGAAAAATACAGAATGTTATTTGAAGATGAAACTCAACCAAGAAATAAAATCAAATTAAGCACTAAACAACAGCAACTTAATGACAGGAGATGAAAGTCAACTTACTTTTTTTTTAACACTTATATATGCTTAATACACTAGTACTAACAAAAATGCTGATGATCTGCAATGCAATATAACCCACAGGCACAAACTTGGCTGTGGGCTTGGACTGTACACGAGTTGGTGACTGAATGCACTATTTTATCCAGGAGAGACACTGGGTGGTGCTAAGATGTGATAAATGTTTCCCAAACAAAAAACAAAGGACCTTTGCTTTTTTTAAATTTATAAATCTCCTTTTAACATTTCCTAGATCAATAAACACATACTTAATACCCCTGAAATCCAATTGTCTTCTCTTCCATCTATTCAGACAACAGAAGTCAGCACTCTGTGGGAAACATAAGCACTGATGGTGTTTCTCTCTGAGTAACAGGGAATGTCAGTGTTTCTTAGTCTGCTTTCCCATATTGCTTAAACATTTGGTTAGGATGTAATTGTAAGTGAAATAAGAACCCCATGTGAAAGCCACAGGAAGCACCATCTTCACTTTGCATGGAAGGGAGGGGCTTTGTGAGTGGCACTATGATGTAGCTATGTGCTGATCTGAGGAACAGGCACACATGTCTCCATGTTAATACCAGAATGAATGGACCAGACAAAGGAACAGGAGATGGTATGTGCTGAGTAGCTTCCTTCCACATGTCCCAGTGTGAGCTAATGATGTACCCGGAGTTCAGTGTTTGAAACAGTACTGAATTTGAACTGCTAGTCCCCCAGACTTTACCTCTTCCTTACTTCAACCATAATGCTGCACAAACCTAGGCACAAAAAAGCACAAGGCAGCTTGTTTCTTTGATACTTAAATATCTTTGTTTGTATGCTTTTCCCCATTTCATCTTTTTTGTTTCAATTTGTTTTTTAATTACAAATGCCTCTACAGGTAAGGAAAGAAATCCTCCTTCCATACTAGCATCAAAATGATACATGACATATTTATATTAGCTGAGGAATATTAGCGAGAAAACACACAGCATGAAAGAAGATTTAAATAGACATAGAGTAGGATTATGGACATTTCCAGTGGTACTGCAGGAAGGAGAATGTTTGTTACACAGCATCCAAAAGCTTAGTGGACTTACAGTGTGGTGAGAAAGAGAAACATCATATCTCCTTGAAGAGCTTCTAGAATAAACTGACAGTGATTAAAATAAGAGAAAATGTAAACAGGCTCATTGCTACAAAAAGGGAGAAAAGTCACAGCATGTGGGAAAAGAGTCAGCTTTTAGGAACCTGAGACTGAAGAGCTGCAATGGGCTTAAAGATTGCCTGTCTATGTGGTGAGACCCAATCTCAGTACTCTACACCCCAAAGCTTATTCCCCCTTTTATAGAAAAATAGAGCATGAGAAATATATGTTCATTTGATAAGCTGCAATCAGTTATTGAGGGGCATGGATGACCTTAGAGACTTGAATGAGCATGGAGGGAAGTCTAAGGGGTAGCCTGACTTACCTCAGACAGTTCTTAGAATGCCCAAACATGGACCACTGGGACACACAGAAAATTCTTTCCAGATGTTGATGATGGCAACCTTTAAAGTGCATGTGCTGTTTTCTTCTTCTTCTTCTTTTTCTTCTTCTTCTTCTTCTTCTTCTTCTTCTTCTTCTTCTTCTTCTTCTTCTTCTTCTTCTTCTTCTTCTTCTTCTTCTTCTTCTTCTTCTTCTCCTTCTTCTCTTTCTCCTCCTCCTCCTTCTTCTTCTTCAAGATTTATTTATTTATTATTTACTTATTATGTATGCAGTGTTTTGCCTGTATGTATGCCTGCACTCCAGAAGAGGGCATCAGAACTCATTTTAGATGGTTGTGAGCCACCATGAAGTTTACTGAGGATTTAGCTCAGGACCTATGGAAGAGAAACAGTTGTTCTTAACCTTTGAGCCATCATAATCAATGCAGAGCTCAGGGACACCTAGGGAATAATTCCAGACACTTCTCAGGTGAACCTAAAGGATAAAAGGCTTTATTGCAAATGGTTTGTGGTGGGACAAGGTGGCCTAGTGGTTAAGGCGATGGACTGCCAACCCATTGTGTTCTGCAAATACTTTGTGGAAGGTTATTTTCTTTTGTGGAAATTATTGATGGTTTTGTCTTTATATTTGCCATTGATTTTTCACTTGGTCTTTCTGTGTAGTCCAGGTTAACTGCTAACCTGTAAAGCACTTCCTCCTTTGCCTAAAGCTTGTTTGACAGGCAGGTCCCACAACTTCCAGCTGTGTCTCCTAGAATTAGGTCCCATACAACCTACATGGAATTTCTTCATTTCATAAGAATGATCATCAGGTAGAAAAATAGACAGCTGGTACTTCAGCATATGCCAGCATTAAAAAGGACACAAGTTGGGCCAGTCATTGATTTGCAATTCCCCACTCTCTCCATCTTTATCCTTACACTTATTATAGGAATGACAAATTTGGGGTCAAAGGTTTTATGGGTGGGTTGTCCCCTCCCTCCATGGAAGTCTTACCTGGCTATAGGAGGTGGCGACCCCAGGCTCCTTAACTCCCACTGCTAGGAGTCTCAGCTATGGTCACCCCCATAGACTCCAGCTCAATCCCTGTAGCCTCCTCTGCCAGAGATTACCCCTTACTGATATCTATTTTTCCTCCCATTCTCCTCCATCCCAACACCCCTCTATCCACACCTGAACCTACTCTAATTACAATCCCGGCCAACCAGTTCCCTCCCTCCATCTACTTCAGATGTCTATTTTATTTCTTTTTCTGAATGAGATTAAAACATTCTCCCTTGGGGCTTCCTTGGCTTTTTTTGGGTCTATGGATTGTAGCATCATTATCCTGTATTTATGGCTAATATCCACTTATAGGTGAATACGCACCATGAGTGTCTTTATGGGTCTGGGTTACCTCATTAAGGACAATCCTTTCTAATTCCATCTATTTGCCTGCAAGTTACATGATGTCTTTGTTTTTAATGGCTGAGTAGTATTCCATTGTGTAAATGTACCACATTTTCTTTATCCCTTCTTTAGTTGAAGGACATCTAGGTTGTTTCCAGCTTCTAGCTATTATGAATAAAGCTGTTGTGAACATAGTTGACCAAGTGTTCTTGTAGAATGGTAGAACATGTTTTGGGTATATGCCCAGAAATGGTACAGCTAGGTCTTGAGATAGATCTATTCCCAGTTTTCTGAGAGACCCCATATTGATTTCCACAGTGTTTGTACAAGTTTTCCTTCCCACCTTCAATGGAGGAGTGGTCCCCTTGCCCTCCATCCTGGGCAGATAGGAGCCAAATTGTACCCATTGTCAGAAAAAAGAGGAAGAGAGGGAAAGATAGAGGAAAGGAGGGAGGGAAAAAAGGGGAAGGGAGAGAGGGAAATTTTGATGTTCAGTCAGTTTCCTTTTTCCTCATGCAATCTTTTGGCCCCCCAATTATAAAATGATGTCACCCACTGTAGGGTGAGTCTTCCCACTTCAACTAACATCCTATGGTAGGACTCCACCACAAGCATGGTCAGAGTTTCATTGTAATCCAGAATCTCATCAAATTGTCAATAAACATTAATCATCAAAATACTTTTCTTCCTAAATTATCATTTACATAAAGTAAGCATTACATTCAGAGATCTCACCATACAATTCTTTGTAGAACATGATGTTTTAACTAGTTCATCCTCAATTCAACCTACATAACATCCTCTTGTTCCAAACTCTAAAACCAAGACTAATTATAAAGAGCAAGCTGGATGATAGTGGCACAGGCCTGTAATACCAAACCTCTAGAGGCAGAGACAGGTAGATCTCTGTGAGTTCAAGGCCAGCCTGGTCTACACAGTATGTTCCAAGACAGCCGAGGCTACATAGAGAAACCCAGTTTCAAAAAACAAAATATGCATACACACACACACACACATACACACACACACACACACACACACACACACCAGCTTCTTCAGTAGTGACCTCCTATGTTGCTATTGATTGGCACTTTTCTTATTTGTTTTGTTTTATATTAACTTTTTAAAATTTTGAAACAAGACATAGAATCCTTGGTTCAGTAAGATAATGCCTACACACTGACAAATATAAAAAATAGTAAACTACTTAAAAGTAGGTAACAATGCTAGCAATTATAAACAGACTAATTTTCTTTAGTATACATTTTTACCACATGTATAGTAACAATAAATACTTACTCAGGATGAATGGGGCTCCATAAAGCAAGGTTGACCAAATAACTTGACCAGCACTTCTTGATTAAGATAATCACATCAATAACACCAGAGGGCCTCCTCTGCTGGTGTGCCAGGGGTCTAAGAGTGAGGCTGAAGTCACAGTCACACTTAGTCACAGCTAACAGAAGAAAATGCTGCTGTGGCAGGTGCATGGAGCACGAACATCAGGAGCTCTTCTGGGCTTTGCATCACAACTCCACAAATCAGCTTACCAAGGGAGTCTGTCTACATCATCACTGATGTCTCTGCCATGCTCCATAATAGAGAAACAGCAGGAAATGCAGTAAAAATGGCTCAAAGTCATTAAATCAAAGTAACCATCCATGCACCTGCTAAGTAAGTGCTATTGATACCAGTGACCTTTGATCAGAATCTTGTTTCCCGTGGCACAGAAGCTAGAGCCCCTCGGGTGGCCAAGAACAACAATACTGGGAAGGAACAATGATCCTGCACTAAAGCTGATGCGGCATGGACTGTGTGAAATGTTTCCAGTCACAAAGCCGGAGAGCCATTAGAAGAAGACAAGACTTAAAATATTTGTAGCAGTCTGTGTGCCTCAGCCCTGCATACTCTAGCTGCTGCTTCTGCCACGTGACACTTCAACGTCACTAGACTCAGAGGGATAAAAACCACAAAACTAGGTCGCAACTAGAATGTACGCTTTACACATTGTCTGTTTCCTCCTTCCCCGTTATGACTCTCCATCTATATGTCTGTGCGTCTCTAAATATTTTGGCAAGTGGGAGGAGGTTTCAATGGAATAAAATTGCACAGCTGTGCTCTTGAGAAAATGCTTTATAATACTAATGAATATGCTTTTTTAAAGTTTGGATGTTTGAATCAGACAAGCCACCTAACATTTCATTACTTAGTAGAACCTTTTATAAAACCCGTGATATAAATAACTAGGCACTAATAATCACGGATACAGTGTTCTCATAACTTGATTGGAGTTACTGCAAATAGCTTGTTTAGTATGTGTGGACATACGTACTTGTAGCTGTATGTGTGAGTTCTCAGGCCATCCTCAAAGGGGAAATGCTGGGACAGATGAACGTAAATAGGAAATAAAGAAGGTTAAATCTGTTGGCTTGGTACTTTTCCGTCATAACCTTAACTAAAACATTGATTACATTAGTTTCCAAAGTGCCATGACTCCAGTGTTTCCTATTTTCAATAGCCTCAGGAGATAAAGAACTGGACACAGTTAGCTTTAGAGCTCTGGATCACAGGTGGTGCTCGCTATTACCCAAGGTTACCATGCCCAGAGAAGATCATGTTTGCCTGCAGTCAGCTACAAGTGAGCATTTTCTCTCTCTTCCTGGTTTTGAATTTTTACTGATTAGTTCTTAAACATATGTATTTGATGTTTTAATAAACAATTAGTTGCTAGACATTCTTTTCATAAGCAGCTTCCTTTAGTTTTACCTTGTTCATTGAAGGATTTGTATGAAAATAAGTCAATATGATGATTTCATCACGACAGCTTCAGTGATCTCACTTTATGGGTGAAGGAGGCAGGGCTACAGAGATGTCTGGGGATTAAGAGCCCATACTGTTCTTCCAGAGAACCCAATGTTGAAAGAAATGCCACACATATTATATCTGGACATTTTATACTCTCACTATTTCTAGCAATGCTTTCTAAATTGTATCATTGCCAATAAATACTTGTCTATTAACTGGTGTCTTACACAAAACAAACAATAAAAAAGTGTCTATATCCAGCAGTTTCACTAAATCACAGGTAAACACTCAACTTCTAGAACTTCAGGACACACACCCACAAAATGAAACTCTCAAACATGGACGGGGAAAGAGCTCAGTGTTGGAAGGCCTTCCTAGCACACGTGGACTTCTGAGTGTCATCACCAGCAAAGGAAGTGCTTGCACACACATACACACACATGTATACATGTACACATACCCAAGCACATAACCGTAAAACACTCTTTTTAAATTCCTGGTCAATAATCTTTATACCTTAAACACTCCATTTTCTGAAATTACTTAATTGCCCTCTAGTTTAACGACCACTTTTTATAATTTGGGGCACTGACCCTGTTCAGATGGCCCCAGAGTTTGTTTAAAACTGAGATTTTTTTTCAAACATGGTAAGCAGTAGGACTTGGTTTTAACTCTTTTGTATAAAACATACGAAAGTGATGATGACTTACCTCAGGCACTTCAAATTTCATTATTTGATAAAGTAGATTTCCTTGTTTTCAGAATGCCTGTAGCAACTCAACATGTCAGGAAAACATTTTGAAAAATCCTGATGTGCGTCCCCCTTGCTGCAGAAGGGTCTGAACCACTTATTCTCAACCCGAGGCTCATAGATAGATCCTCAGTGGCTGTTTCTAAAGACTTCCGAATTTCATTTTGACTACTCCATTAAAAATCAAATCGTGTTTGTTATTTTTTGTGGCTATCTCTTTACCCAGTGACACGGGCCTGTGTTTAATGGCACATTATTTCCTAAGGCAACATTTTCCTTCAAATCATCTCCAATTCTGGGAACAGTTTTAAGAAAATATTTGAGAACTTCTTAAACGTAAGAAATAGCTATGTGAACCATTTTACAAAACAATGTTATTTGTCTGCTTTTCTTTATAAGAAAATCTCAAAAGTAATTTCTTCTCACATAAGGAAACGACTCAGTGTGAAGCAGTGAGCACTTTTGCCTCCTGATAATTTTCTTTGTGATGCTTATAACTGTTTGCTTCTCTCTTCGTGGAGTGTTAATACCATAGTAGTAAAAAAGTTTCTGGTACCCAAAACTTGGTTATACTTAATTTTTTATTTTTCTCATTCCAATCAAATATCTCTTTAGTCAAAATGAATGCCTCTTAGATTTTTAAATTATTTTTTCTTGTGTGTGTGAGTGTGTGTATATTGTGTGAGTGTGCATGTGAGAGTGTATATAAATGTGTCTCTGTGTATATGTGTACAAATGTATGAGTGAGTTTATGTGTGAGTGTATATGTATGTAAGTATGTGTGTATGTTTGTACATGTGTGTGAGTATGTATGTGAGAGTGTGTATAAATGCTTCTGTGTTTGTTTATATATAAATGTATGTGTATCAGTGTATATGTATGTGTGACTATGTATGTGAGTCTGTATATGCATGTCTGAGTATGTATGTATTTGTGTGTTTATGTGTATATATGTGTATATGTGAGTGTGTGTATGCATGTATGAGTGTGTGTCTGTGTGTGTATTGTGTGTGAGTGAGTGTGAGAGTACTGTACATGTGTAGGTGCTGATTTGGACCAAAAGAGGGCATCAGATCATCAGATACTCTACAGCTGGAGCTACAGATGGTTGCAAGCCACCTGGTGTGTGTGCTGGGAAGTAAACTCAGGTCCTCTGGAAGAGCAGTAAACACTCTTAACTCCTGAGCCATGCCCCTAGCATGAGAGAGAAGAAAGAAGAGAAAAGAGAGAAGAGGAGAGAGAGAGAAAGAGAGAGAGAGGGAGAGAGAGATGATTCCCATGCAATCCAGAGACCATGTGTTAGGCAGAGAAGTTCTTAGTGAATAAACAACCCTGGTTCCTGATTAAATAAATCTAAAAATCATCCCCAGAAAGAAAGAAATGTACACATTAACCATCAGGACATGTGCTACAAACAGAATAAACCACCTACAAAGGGTGTAGCATAGAAAATAGCAGGAGTTAATGAGATTAGACTTTAAGAACAACCGGATAGTCATAATGAGTTTTTCTGACAAACTGGGTAATTAATCTCTGAAAAGTCACTACCTTATTAATAAACAACACAAAAGATGAAGTTATCAATGGAGAGACGATTGGAGAAAAGAGCTGATGGTGGTTTGAGGTTGAACACTGCAGTATGGAAAGGTTTATGTACAGAAAGACTAAACTTTTAGAGAAAAGTGTTTAATCAAAGATGAACCACAGTGAAATATGACACATCACAGTGTTCACACATCTAAGACTTAGATCGGATGTGTGCTATTTGTGAAGGTAGGAAATGTTCCTTCCAGTTTAGGATTGAGTCCTGAATGGTCTGAATCCATTCAACAAGGATTTGACCTTCAATACAATTGAATTCATTCTAGCAATAACTTGTCCGAGTGGAAGGTCCATGTGCTTGACTGCTTGTAAGAGAAACAGTGTGAGCTAGCAATGTAAGCTCAGGACGTTTTCGTATATTAGTTGTATTTAATAGTATGTGAAGGAACATTATAATGAAAGAGATATGAAGAGTCCAGGAAAAAACAATATTTAATTTAGATAGTGAACAATAAGAAAAGGAGTTGAGGAAGAAAATGTGATGTCATAAAAACCAACAGTAAAACTACAAGAGGAAGAGATCAAAACAGCTGACACCACTTAGACAAAGGGTGGGAGCAGGAGAATGAGCACAGGACTGTGTAGCCTTCAGAGTGGGTAAAAACGTGGGAATGGTAACATTTCTGCTGGTTTCTGCACATTAACAGAGGATGTGAATCAATGCTTCCATTCCTCAAATTAAAACTGGGAAACCTGCACAAAGACTGCGACCTTTCTCCACATCCTCAGCAGCATGTGCTGTCATGTGAGTTTTTTATCTTAGCCATTGTGATAGGTGTAAGATGGAATCTCAGAGTGGTTTTGATTTTCATTTCCCTGATTCCTAGGGACAATGATCATTTTAAGTGTTTCTTGGCCATTCCATATTCCTCTGTTGAGATTCCTCTTGTTAGCTCTGTACCCCATTTTCTAATTGGATTATTTGGTTTGGTGGTATTGAATTTCTTGAGTTCTTTACACATTTTGGATATTAGCCCTCTGTCAGATATAGGGTTGGTGAAGATCTTTTTCCAATCTGTAGGCTGGTTTTTTTGTTCTCATGAGTGTGTCTTTTGCCTTACAGAATCTTTTCAGTTTCATGAGGTCCCATTTATTAATTGTTGATCTTAGAGCCTGAGCTGTTGGAGTTCTGTTCAAGAAATTGTCTCCTGTGCCAGTGAGTTCAGGCTCTTCTCCACTTTTATCTCTAACAGATTTAGTGTGTCTGGTTTTATGTTGAGGTCTTTAACCCACTTGGACTTTAGTTTTGTGCAGGGTGATAAATAAAGGTCTATTTTCATTTTTCTATAATTAGGCATCCAGTCATACCAGCACCATTTGTTGAAGATGCTATCTTTTTTTTCCATTGTATGGATTTGGATTATTTGTCAAAATCCAGTGTTCATAGGTATGTGGTTTTATTTCTGAGTCTTTGATTTGATTCTATTGATCCACCTGTCCATTTCTATGCCAGTACCATGCCATTTTTATTAATGTTGCTCTGTAGTACATCTTGAGATCAGCGATGGAGATAATGCCAGAAGATCTTTTATTGTATAGGATTCTCTTAGCCTTTTGGGTTTTTTTTCCAAATGAAGTTGAGAATTGTTCTTCCAAGGTCTGTAAAGACTTGTGTTGTCATTTTGATGGGAATTGCATTGAATCTGTAGACTGCTTTTTGGAGAATGTGGAGAAAGGGGAGCACTCCTCCACTGCTGGAGGAAATCCAGTGTTTTCTCAGAAAACCGGCAATAGTTCTACCTCAAGACCCAGCAATTCCACTCCTGGGCATAAATCCAAAAGATGGTCTACCATGCAACAAGGACATTTGTTCAATTATGTTCATAGCAGCTTTATTTTTAATAGCCAGATTCTGGAAACAACCTAGATGTCCCTCAATCAAAGAATGGATAAAGAAACTGTGATATATTTACACAATGGAATACCTCTCAGCTATTGAAAACAAGGAAATCTTGAAATTTTCTGGTAAATGAGTAGAACTAGAAATGATCATCCTGAATGAGGTAAGCCAGACCGAGAAAGACAGGCATGGAATATACTCACTTATAAGTGGATATTATTCAAATAATACAGGATAGCCATACTACAATACACAGACCTAAAGAAACTAAATAACAGGGAGGAGCTTAGCAAGAATGCTTAACTCTCACTCAGAAGGGCAAATTGAATAGATACCAAAAACAGTTGCAGAGAAGGAACAGGAAGGGAGCCTACCATACAGGTCTTATGAAAGACTTCACCTAGCAGGAGGTCCAAGCAGATGCTGAGACAGACAGCCAAACTCCAAGCACAGGAAGTCCTATGGAAGATTTTGGGAATAGAGAGACCTGGAGAAGTCAGGATCTTCACAAAGAGACCAAAAGAGCCAACAAATACAGGCAGAGGAGAAGGATGCTGCAGAGACTGATGCACCAACCAAGGACCATGCATGATGAGAACCTAGACTCTGCTCAGATTTAGTAGATAGGCAACACGGTCTCCTTGTGAGTCTCATAATATGGGGAGTAGGGACTACTTCTGACATGGACTCTGGCTCCTACACGTTGATCACTTCCTCCAGTTGGGTGGCCTTGCCAGGCCGCAGAAGAAGAGGATACAGGCAGTCCTAATGAGACTTGATAGGCTGAGGTCAGATGATACAGGATAAGGGCTCCCCTTTCTGAGGCTTAGGGGAGGAAGGGAGAGGACATGAAAAAGGAAGGGTAGGATCGAGAGGCAATGAGAGAGAGAAAGAGACAGATAGAGACAGAGAGGGAGAGGGAGCTAAAATTGGAATGTAAAGTAAACAAATTAAAAGAAAAAGACTACTACCACACCACAGTCTGGAGTGACAGGTGATTCTGAATGACACAGTACCCAAGAGTTCCTATACACAGCAGGACTACTGCACAACAACCGCTAGACACTTACATGTAACTGCATGATTCTTAGTGATGAGCCAGGCATGCTGATGTTCACCTTGAATCCCAACACTTGGGGGAGGCCAAGACAATAGGATCTCTGTGAGTTCAAGGTCAGCCTGGTTTGCAAAGCAAGTCCAGGACAGCCAAGGCTACACCAAAAAAAAACCTCTGTCTTAAAAAAAAAGGGAATTCCTGACAATGAAGGGCAGCTGCACATATAAATGCACAGTGGTTGCAAGAGCAGAAAAAACAAACAAACAAAGCATGTGCAAGCCTGAGACAGACCAAATCTGAGGATGGAGATGGAAGCTGGACATAAAATTCCACCCCAGCCATGGAGATGTTATCAAGCAGTAGCTGCTAGAAAGGGAGGGGCAGTTTTCCTTACAGTATAGCTCCCAATGAGTCAACCATGCCCCACCAGACGACTAGACACCCAAGAAGATTTAGTCTTACAAATTGGCCTTAATAGGTTAAGAAATAAAATAAAAGTACACACCAAGATGGGTGGGTAGGGAAGGAGAGGGTGGATTTAGAAATGGGGCAACCTGGCAAGAGTGGGGAAGGGGAAGTGAGTATGATTATAATGCACTGTACTAATTTTTTACTTGCTTATTTTATTGAAGAGTAAGAGCTAACTGAAATCTCTTTCAGAGAAATGTTGTCATCAGTCTATCTGGGCCTCTACCTCCAGGGGCTTTCCTCCAGGAAGACCATCAGATTCTCAGTCAATACATGAGAAGATTAAGATCCTCACAAGCCTTGGGTGTCTTGTTTTTCCTAAGAATGGGAATTTTTTTCAGAAATAAAAATAAACTCAACTAGGCTTCACGGAGACCTAAAGGAAACTGTAGGGAGATGAAAATCAGAAAGAGGTTTCACTCTATGAAAGGGATGGAACCCTGTGACAGGCTTCGACAGGACCACAAAGGAATCTAAGATGTCATCAGGATGAACCATGTGAGCAAGTGTCCAAACAAACAGCAGGGAACTTGAACAGCTTAGAAACCTCAGTGTCCCTCTGCAGTGTAGTAAAGCAATCCCCTGAAGCTACCAGTGGGGGCACATGTAGAACACTTGCATACATGCACCTACAGCAAACACTTAACATAACTCACATTCTAATCGGAACTTCAAATGTGCATACTGAACGCCTATGTAGCCTAAGCCTACAATCAGGTACAGCATGCTCAACTCTACACCAAAATTCAAGAAACCATAGAACCTGAGATGACAAAGAAAATGTTGAAATTGGGCTGATATAAATCATAAATACTGGCGTATAAAATGATTATGATGAAAATGTCAGTGGTTAAATGGGAAAGGTAGAAGTTGTACAAGATTAGCAGGGAGTGGGAACAGAGAGATGTAAAAGGAGCCAGAGGAACCAAAAGAAAATCAAACTATGGAACCAAGTAAGAAATGACGCAGGAGGATCAATACTTTGAAAGAATCAATAAATTTCAAATTAAACCAATCAAACCTTCACAAACTAAAAGAGAAGGCAAAACAATATCAGAGGGACAAGAAAGAGAGCTGGAGAAGAAGAAGCAGTGATGGTTGAAACTCTTCAATGCTAATAACATGCAGAAACACAGAAGTTAAGGAAGTTAAATATAAAACAAACAGAAGAAAAACAAGGATACAGGGAGGCATAGATAAACTAAACTTTATAAAACGGAAACAGAGATGAAATCCAGTATGGAGACAGAGTGAGAAGATAATTTACTATAGAAATAGTGTCAATAAGTTAGAAGTAAGATTCAAATAAGACTTCCCCAATTTCACAGGGACTGTGAAAAAAAGACCATTTGCATAGTAGGAAGATGAAAGGTAATTAGTGAAACAAATATTATAGAGCATGTAGGAATTTTATGCTTCAGAGTCTTCTCAAGCCAAACAGACAAGTGCTGGGAAAAATGCCAATTATGGTGTTTATACATGAAGAAACCAACATAGCTCAAGTAATAGACTCTGCACAAAAATGTGGACAATAAATTAATGAATAATTATTTATTTTATTAGTCATAATGACATAAAGGGAATTACAAACATTAATAACATGTATTAGTAGGTTGCGAAGGAAGGGAAATGATGAAGGCCACACCAGGAAATATACAGATGAGACATTAAAATACTCTTAATAGCCATTGTCCTTGAAAGCCATGAAGGGGTGTTCAAAGAGGGTCTTGGTATTCACTGTTATCATTTTAAAAAATATTATAAGCGGCCATTCTGTCACTGAATATGTTGTTTAACAACAAGGAAATAAATGGCACACCTAAGATAATCATAAAAATAGCAATTAAGATGAATAAAACAGGTTTAAAAAAGCAAAAAAAGCTAAATAGACAAAAATGATTAAACATATTTACAAGGAAGGTGACTGTTAATATTATAGTCTGTGGATTGTCTTAGCATAATGATTAGAAATAATTTATCATAGATTTTATTCACCTGTAGTAAGACTCAGGCACACACTCTGTATAAGAAACATGTTTGAGTACAAAAACTTAGATTCAAAGCATAAAGCCGGAGAATGGTAGGCACCTGCCAACATCAGTCAAAAGGAAATTATAGTGGACTACAAAAAGAAGCCACAGTAAGGAGAGAGAGCCTGAAACACTGAGAAAATCTCAGGAATTAAAAAAGACAAAACAAAACCTCAGCACGTCTGTGCACTACAGACAAGAGGGCATCAGCGAAAAACATTGACTCCATCTGAGGAAAGCCAAGAGGCATTTGTGTAGTCTTGACATCTGTCAGTAGCTAACAGGGCAGGCTGATTGGAACTAAGACAGTTGACCTGGAATACTATCTCCCGCCACACGACCAAGCAGATTTTACAAAGTATTCTACTGAAGGAAGGGAGACTATGAATGGAGAAAATACAAAGGAAAAAGGAGAGTAGAGCATTGCTCTTGTCAAATCCTCATTCATACTCTAAATATTCAAGGATCTTGTTAAAATGTGGATTGTAAAACATGGCACAGGACACCTTTATCCCTGCTTCTACATAATTTTCTTTATACTTGAGAATATTATTCATGCATACAATGAAATCTGATCTCTAGCACTCATTTTCCACTTCAACTCACCCTACGTTATCCCAAATATATCATCTCCTAATCCCACATCTTTCTTCTTCTTTTTTTTTTTTTTTTTTTTTTGATTTTTCAATTAGTGCTGCCCAAGTGCGCATGAGTGTGGGAGTATTTGTTAGCATTAGCAAACCTACCAGTGGCCCCCGACTTAAAATGGAAGGGTTTTCTCCACCCCTGCACGTACCAACTGTCAGGAGCTCCTCAGCAGGAGGCAGGGCCTGGAGACCCCATCTCCCACCTTGCTGGAATTTAGGCTGGCTTTATCTTGTGCAGATTTCATCCAGGCAGCCACAGCTGCTGTGAGTTCACATAGTAGCCATGCCATATCTGGAAACAGAACTTTATTACATCACCCTTTCCATCTCTCAGCCTATATTTTCTTTCTGACTCCTTGGAGATTTTCCTTTGAACCTTAGAGATGGTGGTAAAGGGTGTTTGATAAATATGTCTCTCTCATTTAAGGTTGAGTAGTCAGTCTCTTACTCTTGGCCTTTTAACCAGGTATGACTTTGCACTAACTGTCACGCAGAACATATAGAAGCCTCTCTGTTCAAGGTTGAGTGCCATTCAGGTCTATGGGCATAAATATTAATATTTACAAGGCATTTGACAGCATGACCATTTATCAAAATAGAAATAGCACCTTCTATAGTAGAGACTACGACATCCTATGCACAGACTTTTGACCACGATTATAGTACCAGCTATGAAATTCCCTCCTGTCAAGTAGGTCTCAAGTCCATTGAGAAAGCAATTAATTATTTCATGTGTCAGACCAATCTTCCACCAGTTGGTGCAGTTTGTCTGGCAGGTCAGTTTCATAGCATGCAGGGTCATTTATGCCACTTCTGCACAGAGCAGCCAGAATACTGTGAAAGCTATTCATCCAGAAGGGAATTTCCAGGTTGTTTCCAGAGTCATTCCCCGCCCCCTCATATTGAGTTGTTAGATACTAGACTTCCACATGGATTTCCATGTATCCTTCCTTTAGGATAGCCCCACTCCTACACTCCCTGGTCTCCTCATATTGATGTACCTACTCCTTGCTTAAGTCTCCCCACCTCTAGTATCCCACTAATCCATTGTCGTTTTACCATCACCTACTATTTTACCCCCTTAACAAAAGCCCCTTTCTATTTTTCTGTTTTCTACTATTCCAAGATAAACACACAGAATAATATATTTGAAGTTAAGGTCTACCCATGAAAGAGAACATGTGGCATTTCTCTTTCTGGGCCCACATTTCCTCATTCAGTGTTGTTTTTCCAGCTCTATTTACCTGCCGATTTAATGATTCCTGTATTCTTTATAGTAGAGTAATATTCATATGTGTCATATTTTTCTTATCCATCCATTCATTGATAGACTGTTAAGGTTATTTTTATAAAACTGTGTTTGTTTTTCTTAGTTTCTCTCTTAACATGGCTATCACACAAATAACTGTGTCTCTTTTATATTTGTTTAAAAGACTTTACAACACAATTTTGAGCAGTTAAAGTCTGTTCTCAAGCCTCTATGTTATCCTGACTCCATCTTTGCCAAAATCCTCAAGTTACTCGCTTTTTAGTTCTTTCTTTGCTCCACGTGAATCTTCTTTATTTCTCCTGCCCCTCTGTCTGTGGCTGAACCCTCTACTTCCTACTCTAACTCTTCCTCCCCTGGCTGGCAGGAAGTCCAGCCCTATTCTCTCCCCTGCTCATCGATTGGCTGTAAGATGCTTTATTGGCATATCAGGGAGACAGTTGGGGAGCAGAGTTTAGACTTTTACACAGGAAATTCTCAGAACAAGGCTTACAACCAGAGACGGAGGGCTGGGGGTACAGAAATCAGTATTTGAATTACACAATAATCTTACACCAACAATATACTTCACGGTTGATTATAGTTTCTAGCTATTATGAATAGAACAGCTAAGAACAGAATGTGTTAGTGTCTTTGTCGTGGACTACAAAGGCCTTTGGGTATATACCCATGAGAGGTATAGTACATATATATGGCAAGTCGATTTCTAGTTTTCTGAGAAACTTCCAGACTGAGTTCCAAAGAGGCTGCACTAGTAAACACTGGCATCAGAAGCCTATAAGCATTCATCCTCACCACGTCCTTGCTAGCATATGTTGTCAGTGGTGTTCCTAACAATAGCCACTCTGACCAGGGTGAGGTAGAATATTACAGTAGTCGCAATTGCATTTCCCTAGAAGTTAAGATGTTGAGATTTGAAATAGTTTTTTTTTTTAGCATTTGTATTTCTTCTTTAGGGAATTTTTCTCTTCAGTTCCATAGGCCATTTTTTATTGGATTGATTCGCATTCTTATTCTCCTCCTCTCCTTCCTCTTCCTCCTCCTCCCCTTCCTCCTCCTCCCCTTCCTCCTCCTCCTCCTCCTTCTTTTATGTTTATGTTGTGTTATAGACAATAATCTGTCAGATGAACACCTGGCAATGATTTTCTCTAATTCTATGAGCCTTTTGTTCACTCATCTGACAGTTTTCTTTGCTACACAGAAACTTTTCAGTTTCATGAAATACTACATGTCAGTTGTTGAATTTATTTCCTGTGCTGCCAAAGTCTGGCTCAGAAAGTTCTTTCCTGTGCCTATGACTAAAACACATTTCTTGTTTTTTCCTCCATCAGTGTCAGGATGTCAGATCTCATGTTTTTGTCCTCGGTACATTTGGAGTTAACTTTTGTGCAGGGTGAGAGATAAGAATCTAGTTTTTTTTTTTTTCCTTAACATGTGAATCCAGTTCTCCCAGTGATGTTTACAGAAAATGCAGTCTTTTTTCCTATTATTAGCATTTTTTATTAAAATCAAGCAGCTGTATTTATGTGGAATTATGCCTGGGTCTTTCTTTCTTTCCCACAGATTAATATGCCTGTAAAATAATTTGAAATCAAGTATGTTAAGTCTCCTGCAGTATTCATTTCATTCAAGATTTATTTATCTATGGTTGATCTGTTGTATTAACACAATATTTGAGTTATTTTTTTCTTTGTCTGTTAAGAATGGTGTGAGAAATTTGTAATTGCATAGAAACTGTAGAAAAATGGCCATTTTCTCAAAATTATTATTTTTTTAGTATATGAACATGGGTTGTCTTTCATTTTCTAGTGTTTTCTTCAATTACTGTCTTCAGAGTCTTATTTTTTTTCATTGTAGAGAATTTTCACAACTTTTACAGGCTTATTCCTCAATATTAGGTGTTTTTTGTGACTATTATGAATGGTATTATTTCACTGAATTCTACATCAGTATGCTTATTATTGGTGTATAGGAAAGCTATATATATATATAAATGGAGTCATTAGGGTTTTTTATGTGGAGTACTGGGATACTACTACCTCTATGTCCCCTGTCTTAACCTTCTATGTCCTTCTCATGTCTTATTTCCCTAGTGAAGACTTCAATCACTGTATTGGTTAGAAGTGGAAAGGATGCACAGCCTATCTTTTTTCTGATCTTAATGTGAACACTTTGAGATTTTCTCCATTTAGTAAAATATTAGCTGCAGGTTTTGGCATATAGATTGTATAGAGTCCTTATACCATATATGCTCCCTGCAAAAAGATGTTGGATTTTTTTTAAACCTTTTTATCTGTTCAGATGATGTGGTTTCTATCCTTGACTTGACTTACATGAAAAATTACAATTATTGATTTACATATGGTGGACCATTCTTGTGTCTTTGGAATAAAGCCAGGTTAGTCTTTATAAATGATCTTTCTCTTGTGATATTCAATTTGGTTTGCAAGTGTTTTATTGTGAAGTTTTAGATATGAATTCACCAGGGATACCTAGTTGTAATATTTCTGTTTGAAGTATTTTTATCTGTTTGGGTAACATGGGCTTCATAAAGAGTTAGGAAACCTTCTTTCCTTTTCTATTTTATGGAATAATTTGAATTTTATTGGCATTAGTTGTTCTTTGAAGTTCTGATAGAATTCTTCAGTGAATCCATCTAGCTTTGGGCTTTCTTCTATTGGGGAAATTTTTATTACTACTTCAATCTCAAGATCTACTTAAATTATTTGTTGTACTTTGGCTTAAATTTTGTTTTGTTATATACACATTGAATTTCATTGATTCTCTTTATGTTTTTCAATTTAGTGAAGTATAGGTTTTAAAGTTATTGCCTCATGATTTTCCATATTTAATGAGTATCAGTTGTACTGCTCCCTTTTCATCTCAAATTGTATTGAGTCTTCTACTTTATTTGGCTAAGTGTTTCTTGGGTTAGTGTGTAATTTCAAAGTTCAACTTTGTCTCTTTCTTTCTATTGCTTTCTTTCACCTTTATTTCATTAATTCACATACTGATTTTAGTTATTTCCTCTAGTCAACTCTTCTGCGGGTTGTTTTACTCTTGTTTTTCTGAGGTGGTAAGATTTATCATTAGTCTATTCAGTGAAGATCTCTCAAATTTGTTGATGGAGGCATTTGGCTTGTGTTTTGGTTACTAGGAACACTTGCTAATCTTGATCTGTCTTTCTTGCCTCTTTCATCTTCACAAAACCATTTTTAGCTCCTTCTGTCACTCACCCTTATGCTTGTCCTGTATATTTTATAACATGTATGTTATGATTCCGGGATAGACAAGTCCATTTTGTTTGCCTCCTTAACTTCCTAGTGGTTCTAAAGCAGAAGCCTAGGAAAAAAGGTGGAGTCAGCACCAAGCCTTCTTTGTTTTGGATAGGAATCCAGTTAAGATTCAGGCAGCATGATGAGGAGGGGAGAAGAAATAAGCATGTGGTATTTTCGAGGTTGCTGTTTCAGGAGCTACATTTGCATTAGCAATGTCACATAGCTTTTAGCAAGAAAACTTTCTGTTGTCTCTTTATGCCTTATTCTAGGTCTGAAAAAGTTGGACTAGAATACTAGCCAAAGACCACATTTGATCTTGTTCTTTGAAGCTCTTATTAGAAATGGCAAATTATACATTTCCCCATTGATTCTTTTATCTTTGACTTAGAGCAGTGGAGCCTTGAAAATTTCTTTCATTACCCCAACATTTTAGTTTTTCTTTGAAAGATCACTTTCTTTCCAAAATTTGCAATTTACCTCTCTTTTAATCCTACATCCTATCAAAGGTTTTGCTACTTGAGTTACAATTTGTCTTTGCCTACCATTTTGAAAGTTTTCCTCATCTGCTGGTATTTGTATTGCTGGTGTCACATCATGGCAAATTAATTACACAATGTATACTGAAATATTGAAGAGTGCTTCGTGGGTTCCCACAGCAGGTAGCAGCAGAATGGAACTCTCTGCTCCCAGAGTAGTCATCAGCCCTGTCTTCAGCAGCCCAAATTAATTATGTAGAAAATGCCATATTCTTTCACACTGGGGATGTCAAGTTGGAAGAAAAATGAAGTCAGCATTTTGCATTACCCACTTGACATAAATCATTATTTATTTTAGGTAGTGGATCACCTGAGATACTGCATTTGAGTTGTTTGTTTCTCTATAGAGTATTAGAGTGCTCCCTTTGGAGAAACTATCGTATTTTTTCCCCAATAGGTTTTACTGAGACATGACAAATATTTTCACTTTTATTTATATTTTGGTCTTTGCTGAAGTCTACACATAGGAGAATCACAGGACTGAGCATGAGGATCAAAGATGAGAGAAGGCAATGTCTTGCATGTTCCAAATGACCTCTGTCCACCTCATGTGTCCTGGAGAGTCATGGCTGTCCATCTCTCAGAGGTACTCCCACCGATCTTCATTTTTTGACATCATACTATGAATAATTATTGGGAAGCACAGAATGAAAAATATCATGAGCTACACAATGCCACACTATTAATTTGTCAGAAATTCTGTTACCTAGACAACTTGAATGTGTTTTGAAAGTGAGACTCTTGTAATTGGAACAAATCTCAGTAAGCAGTGTTGAGCAATACCCATATTAGACCACAACCAAATGTTTCTTAAGTATAAGCTGTACTAGCGCAAATTTCTGGTTTTATTAATAAGAAGGCATTGAGATAGAAAAAAAATGCAAAGCATACTCCTGAAAGAAGTTTTCTGTTAGAAACCAAGATTTCCAATCATGTTTCTAATTTTATTTCATTCAGTCATATTAAATTTCTGGTGTTTGATATACATTAAAACAGTGAAAGCATTGTCCCATAGCTCTCCTGCATTATAATTAAATTAGATGTAGTTGCTTCTCTGAAGAATGCTATTAGTCAACAGCGAAATGGTACATTTAGGCTTAAAAGAAAAAAAGGATACAGCTAAGGGCTTTCGTTATTCCAAAGAACGATCAAAATGTGCAACGCGTCCAGTGGTTGACATGCATATTTCAAAATACACTGGAGATAGAAACTAAAATAATACTTTTGCCACGTGCAATGCGTCCAATGGTTGACGTGCATATTTCAAAATACACTGGAGATGGAAACTAAAATAATACGTTTGCCACCTGAACATACATTTAAACTTTAAGAATGAAACAAATGGCATATTTAGTTCCTATTAAGTATTCTATACTCCTCAAAAGTTTAGAAACAATTCTGTTTGAAGTTGTAACATCAGAGCTATCTCTCCAGAAAGCTGCAAATCTAACCCACTTCAATGGTTGCTACATGAGATTGGAGGGAAACAGGGAAGACCAAGGCAGGGTTCCTCTGGTATGCCCAGGATATTGATGCACCACTGGCACACAGCATCTTTAAATCAGATAGTGATCCACCTTTTCTTCCTAATTTTTATTCAGCATTTATGCCTCACCATATGTTGGACACTCAATGACTTGGATAAGCATCTCTCCTCATAAAACGCTACTAAAACCAGTGACAGCATCGGATGGTGACTTTCCAATGGGTTTGCTCTAGGGCAAGTTCTTTCTGCTTTATTTGCAACTGCTTGTGAGCCATAAACTAATGCACATGTACATCAAAGGACCCATTGTGGCATATCCATACACTGGATAATAGTATATTGAAACTTTGGTCAACATATGTGATGGTGATATAATATGATATCCTAGTGACATAAAAATTTCTTATTGCTGTGAGAAAAGGATGAAAGAACTTAAAACTTTGATGACCACAAAAATATACAACAACTGATATTTGGCTTACCATTGTTTCCCTTTTAAATTCATTTTTCCTTCATCTCAGAAGAAAGTTTGCAGGATAGTGTGTACAAACTTAATGATTCTTATTTACTCTTTGTGAGATTGTTCTGCATTTCATAACTTTGTCATTGATATATCTTTAAGACATAAACTTAAAAACACTTGACAAAATGCCTAAGTCTATAGACTTTACTTGTGAAAAAAATTCTTGATGGATCCATGCAATCAACCTTGAAGAACACAATGACCATTATGTCCTAACAGTAAGAATCACCTGCTAACACACACACACGCACACACACACACACACCAAAACACACATTTACACAAAATAGGAAGGAAATATTCGTTATAGTTACAGTGTCTACTGGTAAAAATGGAAACCAAGTCAACCACATGAGGAATCAAGAACCAGAGACTAGATAGGGCAGAGATCTAGGGTAAAGCCAAACATTATTTGTGAAAAACAGGATCAATAAATAAAATGATTCCTAATGATATTTCTATAGTCATAGACAAGTGCCTTATCATGTCATCATCAGAC